>NC_072732.1:107491490-107731490 GCF_026930045.1 Uloborus diversus | reverse complement strand
AATGCTTAAGCTCCAGTACATGTAATATAGAGTAACAATGGGCAAACGCACCACTTGTTAAGCTAAAAACAATAAACTAGAGCTCAAACCTAAAACTAAAAGCAGGGGGTTTCGCCTCGACTAATTAGGAAAACAAGTTTCGATAATTAGCCTTCCACGGGACAGTACCTGCCAATAACAAAATTGTCTTACCTTGAAATCCAAGTAAACATATCCAGTCCGTTGTTCAGCATGATAAAAAAAAGCCTATCCATTCGTCAACAAAACATTAAAAATATAAAAATCATGTCCAAAAAACAGTCCAAAGACGTACCAGGTCGCCTGTTTCGCACGTGTAAAAATTTTATCCACTACGGTGATTCATAAAAAAATGGTTTGTCACGGTTGTATCATACATTTACACAGTTAAACAGTTTCAAAAGAAGCGAAATGTTCATCGAAGGCTATACTTAAGCAGATGTTTTCAACTAGATTTTTAGGGAAGTTATTATGAAAAAGTAAGTTTTTGAGTACTGAAATTTCTTGCTTAAATGCAGAAATGGTGTTGCAAATTCTTTTAATTCTGATAGCTTGCGAAACAATAATGCCAATAAAAACCTTTTTACTAAGGCAGGAGGAGAAATCTTGTAAACTGTTAACTGCGAAATTGAATTCACGTCTTTTATCATAGATTGTAGTGGAACAATTTGAGTCAATTTGTATGTTGATATCCAAGAAATTAAAGCTATTATGATTAGAATTGGTCTTTTTGAGCGTTAATGAACTATGATAAATAGTTTTGCTGAGTTCAGAAAAATTAGGAAAATTTATACACAAAAGGTCATCAATGTATCTACAACAAAGAGGTGTAGAGGAAGGATTGTCAATTAAATATTTTCGTTCATAATATAAAAGAAAAAGGTTGGCTAATGTAGAGCTAAAATTAGCTCCCATTGCTATGCCATTAATTTGAAGAAAACATGAATTACCATTTTTGAAAAAATTATTGAAAATACAAAATTTAAAAAGACCAAGAAAAAACAATTCATTAAAATCAAGGGAATCCTTGACTGAATTAAAAAGTTCTGAAACAGAGGAAAAAAGTTCAACGAGTGGGATATTGGTGAAGAGGTTTTCAAAATCAAAAGTTTCTAAGTGGTTTATATCAAGCATATTAAGTAAATTGATGACTTCAACACTATTATTAACAATCCAGAACCAATTCATTTGTTGAAGGTTGTTTTGATCAACAAATGAATTGGTTCTGTATTGTTAATAATAGTGTTGAAGTCATCAATTTACTTAATATGCTTGATATAAACCACTTAGAAACTTTTGATTTTGAAAACCTCTTCACCAATATCCCACTCGTTGAACTTTTTTCCTCTGTTTCAGAACTTTTTAATTCAGTCAAGGATTCCCTTGATTTTAATGAATTGTTTTTTCTTGGTCTTTTTAAATTTTGTATTTTCAATATTTTTTTCAAAAATGGTAATTCATGTTTTCTTCAAATTAATGGCATAGCAATGGGAGCTAATTTTAGCTCTACATTAGCCAACCTTTTTCTTTTATATTATGAACGAAAATATTTAATTGACAATCCTTCCTCTACACCTCTTTGTTGTAGATACATTGATGACCTTTTGTGTATAAATTTTCCTAATTTTTTCTGAACTCAGTAAAACTATTTATCATAGTTCATTAACGCTCAAAAAGACCAATTCTAATCATAATAGCTTTAATTTCTTGGATATCAACATACAAATTGACTCAAATTGTTCCACTACAATCTATGATAAAAGACGTGAATTCAATTTCGCAGTTAACAGTTTATAAGATTTCTCCTTCTGCCTTAGTAAAAAGGTTTTTATTGGCATTATTGTTTCGCAAGCTATCAGAATTAAAAGAATTTGCAACACCATTTCTGCATTTAAGCAAGAAATTTCAGTACTCAAAAACTTACTTTTTCATAATAACTTCCCTAAAAATCTAGTTGAAAACATCTGCTTAAGTATAGCCTTCGATGAACATTTCGCTTCTTTTGAAACTGTTTAACTGTGTAAATGTATGATACAACCGTGACAAACCATTTTTTTATGAATCACCGTAGTGGATAAAATTTTTACACGTGCGAAACAGGCGACCTGGTACGTCTTTGGACTGTTTTTTGGACATGGTTTTTATATTTTTAATGGTTTGTTGACGAATGGATAGGCTTTTTTATCATGCTGAACAACGGACTGGATATGTTTACTTGGATTTCAAGGTAAGACAATTTTGTTATTGGCAGGTACTGTCCCGTGGAAGGCTAATTATCGAAACTTGTTTTCCTAATTAGTCGAGGCGAAACCCCCTGCTTTTAGTTTTAGGTTTGAGCTCTAGTTTATTGTTTTTAGCTTAACAAGTGGTGCGTTTGCCCATTGTTACTCTATATTACATGTACTGGAGCTTAAGCATTCTCTTCTAGTTTATAGTTAAAATTTTGGTCTTTTGACCATAATTAATGAATCTCCACGGCTGATGAGCTCTGGATTCACTCTTTTTCTATTCCTACTTAATAGCTGTTTGCATTTTTCCTTTTTATCATCATTTGTTATTTATAATTTGTTTAATATTTGTAATTCTGTGTGCTTAATTTTATATATATATATATATATATATATATATATATATATATATATATATATATATATATATATATATATATATATATATATATATATATATATATATATATATATATATATATATATATATATATATTTATTGCGCCCTCTTCTTGCACCCTCTGCGTCTGTGTGTGTGTGTATATATATATATATATATTGCGCCCTCTTCTTGCACCCTCTGCGTCTGTGTGTGTGTGTATATATATATATATATATATATGAATGTTTGTCTGTACGTCATCCATGAACTCAAAAACTACCCGGCAGATTTGGCTGAAACTTTCACCGTTTGTTATTTTTGGTACTGGGAATGTTTATAGACCATTTCGAAAAAAATCCGATCGATAGTTCCCTTTTTATTCCAATTTAAGTCACAATCCATTGGATAAATACGAATAAAATTATCGACTGCAGAAATTAATTCGCGTGAAAGATCTCATTGATAAGAAGTTAGCTGTTGCCATTTTTCTTGAGTTTGAACAAATAAATTCTTTCTTTATTGTTTTATGGCTTTTCATGCAACGGGGGGATTTAAAACTTTTTCTATTTGATATTTTTAGCGATTGATTGATCTTGCAAACTGCATGAGTACAAAATTTGAGTATAGTCACGGCTTCACTTGATACCTGGACCGATTATTATGAAAATTGCTATATATATGTATTTTTCCACGGAGAAGGTGCATAATATGCTCATTGAAGCCACTCGCCACCAGGTGGCACTGCAGAGTAGCAATTTCTGCCCCGTTCAACCGATTGTCATGAAAATCAGTATAATGATGTATTTTTTTTTGTTGGCGTAGCAACGCGCGTCGGGTACAGCTAGTATATATATATATATATATATATATATATATATATATATATATATATATATATATATATATATATATATATATATATATATATATATATATATATATATATATATATAGTGGTGTCACTAAGGGCTCGGGGTTGGTCCACCCCGGTTGTCATCCGTGTCTGAGGTTGACACCCAAAGTAGAATTTCAATGTTTCGAACAATATGAAGCTAAAATTCATTTTTAAACCTCCAAATTTGAAAAAATTTCCGGGGGAAGACATCCGCCCCCCCCCCCTTTATTTCACCCCACATCATGGAGTGAATAATGTACTCAGGATTAGATTCATATTGTCAATACTTAGACTTAACAGTGACTTCCTCTTATACCAAAAAAAAAAAAAAAAAACGAAACCCCATTATCTTTCCCAATGTTTGAAGTAATTAAGGGGCCATTCATTTCATACACCCTCTTACTGTTTTGACCTCTCGACGGCATGCACACATGAGTCTAGGGCATTTTATACAAGGTGTATCAGAAATCAGTACAACGTTTACAGACTTTCAGGGCAGATAGAGTGCACCTAGACGATGGGAAATCACATAACAAATCATGGTCGGAAACGCTTTCCTAGTAATGATGACACAAAGCACAAGACAAGACACGAATAAGAGGAGAAAACATGCGTATTATTTTTAATACAGCAAAATACTGGTAAGTTTTTGTCTGGTGTACACGATAATGTTGCTACGGAAACCGAAGTATCAGATGACGGTGCATGCGCACGCGCGGTTTTTGTTTCACCAGGAAGTCCGGAAAAAACACGCGCTCGGTATTTTTGCTAACATTTGATTTTTAATGCGCCGGAGATGTGAGGCATGCATCACGACCCGGGGTCGTAATTCGAACACCTACTTTGATAACGATCGTTCACTCCTTAATGTTCATTTTTCTTAGTTTTTTGCTGTACTATGGATAATAAACATGTTTTTTTGGCGATTTGTGTCGTCACTACCACGCCTGGAACGCGTTTCCGACCATGCATTGCTACGTGGTTTCCCATCGTCTACGTGTACTCTATCTGTCCTGAAAGTCTTAAACGCTGTACTGATACACCCTGTATAAAAAGCGTTCATAGTTTTCATTTGTGTTTTGTAGCCCATTTAAAACTTCGTCTTAACACAAATGTAGTTGTTTCTGAAAATTGAATTTCATGTTTTCATGTTTGCATATAATGTTCACTATGTTTCTTCTAACAGTAATTTTCTCATATAATATCTTTCTATCATATAGAAAAAAAATTAATTATGGTAAAAGTATAAAGCTTCACGCAACTACATTTACACGTGTGATTTTTATAAATTTTTTGTAAAGAATCGATACGGCTGTTTATGAATTTTTCTGCTAAGTTTTTGCCATAGCAGTTTTACTGTGAAATATTTCGTTTTATCGAAAATAACTTTTTCTGCGGCTTTTATTATTAGTTTTATTAAAACCACGTAGATTGGCATCATACTACACATTACAATCGTACTACGTAATAAAGAACTACATTATACGAACGTATTATACGATGTAATAAATAAACTCATTACGAACGTATTATACTACGCAATAAATATCTACATTACATACCTGTTACGCAGCATGAGCACATTCTGCGATACTGTCTGACCACGGATTGTATGGAAAGGCAAACATTCAGTTTACTGGCGGAAATTGACTCATCTATTAGTTTTCATGGATGCCAGTTTTTGCAGATGCATGTTAGCCTCTGAATTAAGCACAGTCACATTCAAATGAGCGGAACACGCGCATCAAAATTTTACTTTTCTCCCTCATTCAGATAGACTTGTCTTAACTGGACGTTTGCCAATCCCATACAATCCGTGGTCAAACAATACTTCATTGAAACGAGTTTCAAGAGAAAGAATTTTTACATTAGTCAAATATAAATTCTAACTTCGGAATGTTCTTTCAGGGATTACTTACTTTAGCTAGAGACTTTGGGTTGCACGGTGACTCGAAGCGAAGTTTCGTCTGGCTTTCCATGTCACCGGTAAGTTTAGCTGATGGCATCGTAAATTTCATTTTTCATTTTTTTTTCGCATTTTTGTCATCTATTGTACGTTGAATTTATTGTACAAGCTTGCCGCTGAAAAAGAAGTTTGAAAAAAAAAAAAAACGTCTAATTCGAATATTTGCCTATTGTTAGTACTGAACCCAAAACGTGTTTCTGCAAACATCTCGAACAGTCACTTCTGCAGATACTGCTGTTTACCTGCTCACGGCAGTACTGGTTTTGCTATCTTCATTATTTTATCAGTAGATAAAGGGTAGAACTACAGAGTGAGTTTAAAGTCACACACAAATTTACTTTCCCCTATGAACCCCTACTTTCTAAAATGCAAAAGGCTATTCAAAAAAATTGCGGAACCTTAAAATATAACACTATGTTATTATTTTATTTTGACATTCTCTCATTACAAAACACTAGATAATTTCTTTTGAAAAAATTACAGAAAAAACATATTAATTAAAAACAGATAACTCTACAATTTCGATCATATTTTATGAAGCATTTCACTATAACTTTATAGAACGGAAATTAACATACATGAGTTAAATACCTGCTAATCAAATAAATCTCACATTTATTTCTTGTTTAAAGAATCAGCGGTAGCAATTCTTGCTTTTTTCGAAAGGTTTTTTTGAAAATTTTCCTTCATAACAAGGTTTTTTTTCTCCAAACGTGATACAATGAAACCTGTATATAACAATATTGCTTATAACAATAAACCTGTCTATAACGATATTTTCCTTGGTCCCAAGCAGAATGGCAGCAATAAATAATAAAACTGTCTATAACTATAACCTGTCTATAACAATATAAATTTTTTATGTCCCAACAGTATCGTTGTGAACAGGTTTTACTGTAATCAGAAATTTTTCAAGTTTCATCGAACATGTAAGAAAAGGTTCTGCTATTTTTTGTCGAACGAAAACATCCACTCCCATTTTACGTTGCTATGCGAAATTAAAAGAATGGCCAGAAGAATTTCAGCAATTTTTCTGCGCTTTAATTTTTCTGGGGCATCATGAATTGATGTCTGAGGCTTGAAGGGTGCATTGATACGAAAAAGAGTACGATTCGATCATTAGCGTAGAAAAGCGGAAAATGGGGACCAAATGCGAAAGGGTAGACAGGTCTGCACATATCAAAGTTCAGCAACCTGTGAAAATGCCTATTTAGAAATAAAAGTGAAAATGAAATGTCCCAGAGATTGTATAAAATGTTAGCTTTTTTTTTCTGCAGACAAACTTTACGTGTTACAGTAAATGTTGAAAATAGCGTCTTTTTTCACTAATGCAAGAACCAGACGAACATTAGACGTGTTACAAATGATTTTGGAAATATGATGTCCTCTTTTGCGAATGTCCCGAGACTTCTTGAGAATCTGAGGAGCATATAGAAATGGCTCTTATGCCAGTAATTTTCAGATCAGAAATCATATGTGAACAATTCGCATAGGCCACACTTAGCACGTTCGTTGACGAAAAATTTGCTTTTCCACAGCAAAAGTACAGACATAAATAGATATTTTATTCTATCTTGGTGTTATTTCACGCCAGTTGCAATACTACTGATTAATTTTGATGAGAGCGTTATTGTTCATTAGGCATTTAACAGATCAAATATGTATAAAACTGTGGTTAAAGTACATTTTGCACAACAAAATTGACTTAAAATCGTAGAAGCACATTTTTTTATAAAAGCATATTTCTTCAAGTATTATGTTTGAATTTGCAAACAATGATATACTAAAAATATATCACATGTGCAAGTATTTGATATAACTACCAATACTGAACTTAATTCTCAAATAATCGTATTTTAGCACACTGAACATGGCAGATTATTGAATTTTATAGCTATATATACTCGTAGATTAAAGAACTATATGGCTGTAAGACCATTTTGATTTTTTTTTCCTTCCATTTTTTTTTTTTTTTTTTTTTTTTTTTTTTTTTTTTTTTTTTTTTTTTTTTTTTTTGTTTAATTGAAAAACTTTTGTCTACCAACAATCGAAATAGTAGAAATAGTTTTGTTCAAATTTTTTAAACGTCAAAATGTTATTATTGTGCATGAAAAAATAAAAATCAATTATTTGCATACTAGAATCAGTCGAGTAATTTATTTAAAAGAGAAAAATTAATTAATTAATTAATTAAATCGGGAAAAACATTCTTTACGAAATAATTTTTTTAAAGAATTTCTTTAAAAAAAGTTTTATGTAAATGTTTCTTTTAGACTGATATTAAATTATATTTATTATTTTTCTCAGGTTGGATGGGCCACTTGGAATATGTTTAGTTCAATGCATTTCTTGGGAGTGACGGTGGTACTTTTCGAAGGAAATCCTTATTTTCGAACACCTACACACTTATGGGATATGGTGGACGAATACGAAATCACTCATTTACTTCTGACAGTAAATGTTTTGGATGAGCTAGAGAAAAAAGCCTATTTACCAAGTAAGTAGAGAAAGTTGTGTATCAATTATAGTCTAACTCAGGTGGTACCTTGACCTTGGGCGAACTCGTTTATATTTGAGTTCAAATTTATCAAATGGAATCGTTTCAACCTCAATCAACTTATCAGAGCCAACGAAGTCAACTTGTATCAAAGCCGAAATATATATCTAACATAATTAGAACAGTGTTATACTTTTAATTGGATCAAAAGTGCATTAGTTTCGAAGTTCGACTTGGTCTTCTTTCTTTTAGTGTGACTTAAATGAAGCAATAATATCAAATTAAATTGAAATTAAGTAAAAAATATTCTTTTTTTTGGGGGGGGGGGGATAATCCCATTTCAATCTATGTACAAAACTTGTTTTAACATCAACTTTAAGCATGCGCTTCGTGGAATACGTATATCGCTTCGCATACCATGGAAAAGTGGAATTTGTAATTTTAAAATTGTAGTTCAAATTTCTGCAACTAAGAAACAGTACGGTGCATTGAAAACAGAAGGCGCAAAAGTAATTTTTATTACTAGCTGCGTTGCCCGGCGTTGCTCGGTCTACCTCGAAAATAAAAATAGTGTCAAGTGACGCATCCTCAAGAAAGAGGCTTGAAAATATAAGGAAAAAATAGTGTAAATTTCTCGTCAACGTGTAGAAAAGCAATTTTATGACTCAAAATTTAAATTTAGAACTCTTATTTTTTTCATTCCGAAAGAGAGAGAGAGGGGGGGGGGGGTGTTTAATAGTATGAGAACTTTAAAATGTGAAAGCGCTGAAGCGAGCGCCATCTGGGATCGAGAGTATGCCGGGACGGCAAGGAGCGAGAAGGTGTGTGTGTTGGTGTGAGTTGGAGGAGACGTATGTCTCACAAATAAAACAGTCCACTTTAAATTTGAGCGTTGAGTGTTAACTGTGTATTAATTAAGTTGTGACATGAGACAGCACATAAGTGGTCCTTCCGGAGCCTGAGAACGACACAGAGACCTGTGGATATGAGAATTATTGAGGACATTTGAGAAGTAAGTGACCATTGAATAATTATTATTCATCAATGTGCTAGAAACTAAAATGTTTAAAAACTGTAAAAAAGAAGATTTGAGGATTATTGCCTCTGAATTAGGAGAAACTGTTGATGAAAAATTAACTGTTGTTCAATTAACTGAGCTAATTAAGAACAATAGTTATTTTAAATCTGATATTGAGTTTGTGAAAGATTTAATTAGTTTAACAGTAGAAGAGCGTAAGAATAATGACTTACAGCAAAAACAATTAGATTTAGAGCAAGTTAAATATGAAATAGTTAAAGCTGAGTTAGAGCTTGCGCGAGTGAGAGCAGGTTCGAAACCAGAGAATCAAAACCAAAACGAAAGTAATGTTGATGTTCAGAATTCTCTAGATTCTTTGATAAAAAGCATAAGAATATTAACTGTGAAAGTCCCTACTAAGCCTGAAGGCTGGGCATTCTTCTTTACTTCTTTAGAAAGAGCTTTTGTATCTAAAAATGTTCCTGATAAATACAAATCAGAAATCCTATTGAATTTATTAGGCGAGAGAGCCGCAAATGTGATAACTTATATTACAGATGATGAATTGAGTAACTACGAGAAAGTGAAAGCTATTATTTTAAGAGAGTTCGAACCCAGTGCTCAATCGTGTTTAGAAAATTTTAGAAAGGCAACACGGCAACAAAACGAAAATTACCAGCAGTTTGCTTCTCGTTTAATAACGAACTGGGAATATTATTTGAAACTAAGAAATGTGTCTTACTTTAAGACGTTAAATGAGTTGACAGTATCTGATAAAATATTTGATACTCTTGAAAAAGATGTAGCAATGCATATTTCTATTAAAGCACAAGATAGCTGGTTGCGTCCAAAGGAGCTGTCTAAAGAAATAGACTTGTATTATACATCGCGAGGGAAAAATGAAAAAATAAATTCAAGTTCTTTCACCAAGAAATTTAACGAGAAGAATATTTCAAAAGTATTTTTAAGCGATATTAAAACGCCTAAATGTATGTTATGTTGTGAAAATCATTTATTATATAAGTGTCCTAAATACTGTAAGCTATCCGTGAATGAAAGAATTAAATTTATAAAAGAGAAGAGACTATGCTTTAACTGTTTATCGATAAAACATAGCGTGAGTCATTGCAAATCTAAATTCTCCTGTTCTGTGTGTGGGAAAAAACATCATGTGACGATTCATTTTCTGTCTGAGAATGTAATTGCGCACGAAAATAAACAAGAGGTAATGGCGTCAAATGAGATCCCCTCCCAACAGCTGTCAGCACTGGCTGAAGAATTTATGCCGAATCGAGAGAACACTTTGTTTACGGCAATAAGTGAAGCAAAAACAAAAAATGTTTTATTGAGTACTGCGATGTGTTATATTACTGATGCTGAGGGAAATTTACAACCCGTAAGAGCAATTTTAGATAACGAATCATCATCGTGTTTTATAAATAACGAGTGCACCAATTTCCTTGGTTTGAAGAAACAGAAAATAAACGTATCAGTGTCAGGATTAAATGATTCAATATCCACAATTAAAGCGCGTGTATCTGCTTGTATCAGCAATAAAGAAAAGAGTTTCACTAGGAAGTTGGACCTTTTAGTAGTGCCAAAAATTACACAGGATTTAATTCCGTCAAATAAGCTTGAAATTAATGTGAATGACCTTTGTAATATTAACCTCGCAGATGAAAAATTTAATATTCCAGGATGTATACAGTTATTATTAGGAGCCGAGATATTTTATCAATTGTTAAAACCAGGGCAAATTCATTGTAAAAATTCAAGTCCAATTTTACAAAACACAGTTTTTGGTTTTATCATATCCGGAAGTACAATATCCGAGACAGAAAATAAAATTCATTGCGGTTTTATTAATGAAGAATGTGATTTGGATGAAACACTTGAGCGATTCTGGGAAATAGAAAATGTTGAGTCGATTGAGCACAAAAGTAAAGAGAACTTAATTTGCGAAGAACATTTTGTACAGAATCATTCTAGAGATGCTAAAGGGAAATACATTGTAACGATACCCCTAAAGGAAGAACCTAGTTCTTTAGGAAAATCTAAAGACATAGCGCTTAGAAAGTTGAATAGTTTGTGGAATCGTTTAGAAAAAGATCCAGAATATTTATCCTTGTATAGGAAATTTTTGAGTGAATATTTAGAGTTAGGGCATATGACTGAGGTGAAAGATTCTGATGAGGATCTGAGTTACTTTGTACCTCATCTAGGAGTCTATAGAGCGGTTAGCAAGTCGACGCCGCTACGCGTTGTCTTTAATGCTAGCTCCCCTACGTCAAATGGGAAATCTCTAAATTCTTTGCAGTATAACGGTGGTATCATACAGGATGATTTGTTATCAATTATGTTGCGATTCAGAAGATATGTTTATGCCTTTGCTGCAGACATCAAAAAAATGTACAGGATGATTTTAATTCATCCCAGTCAAAGACCCCTTCAAAAAATCTTGTGGAAGGAAACAAATGATGATTTAGTTAAAACTTACGAACTAAACACAGTAACATATGGCACGGTTAGTGCCCCTTTTTTAGCAGTTAGAACTTTGAAGCAATTAGCAATAGATGAGACAGAAGAGTACCCTCTTGCAGCAGCAGCTTTACATGATAGTTTTTATATGGACGATGTTCTGAGTGGATCGAGTTCTTTAGAAGAAGCAAAAGAGCTTCAAAACCAATTAATCGGAATTTTGAGAAAAGCAGGTATGGAGTTGCATAAGTGGTTAGGAAATCACCCTGATCTTTTCATGAGCACCGAGAAAGATTATAAATTTGTGATTACTGAAGAAACTAAGGCTTTAGGTGTATCGTGGCAATCAGAGATAGATTGTTTTACATTCCAGGCAAAGGTAGAATCTGGTGTACCAGTTACTAAGCGTATGGTATTATCAACCATCGCGCGCATTTTTGATCCACTTGGTCTTTTAGGCCCGATTGTGACAAGAGCGAAAATATTCATGCAGAAGCTCTGGTTATTGTCAATAGATTTGAATGATCAGCTTCCCATGAAAGAAAATAAAGAGTGGCAAAACTTCATTGACTTACTACCATGTATCAACAACATTAAGGCTTCGAGATGTATTTTAAGTGAGGGTACTATTGATGTACAATTGCACGGGTTTGCTGATGCCTCAGAGGTCGCCTATGCTGCAGTTATATATTGCAGATCCATTAACAATTCGGGTGAAGTTACAATAAGACTTGTTTCCAGTAAGTCCAGAGTTTCCCCTCTTAAGCGTATGACAATACCACGCCTCGAGTTAATGGCTACAGTTCTATTAGCCAAACTGATAAAACGAGTTACATCCTCCTTAAAACTGGATATATCGGAAACATATTTGTGGAGTGACTCTATGATAGCTCTCTCGTGGATTCGGAAAGAACCTCATCAATTAAAAACTTTCATTTCAAATAGAGTGACTGCAATACAAGATTTGACAAATATTCAACAGTGGCACCATGTAGCATCACTGGAGAACCCAGCCGATCTTATATCCAGAGGTATGGATCCTGACAAGCTGTCTGAAAATAAACTCTGGTGGAATGGACCAGATTTTCTTGCTACCGGTATTTATCCTGAAAGAGACATTCCAACGGATATGAGTGGAGAAGACTTTTTAAATGAATTAAAAAAGAAGGACGATATAAATTGTGCAGCATTGTTTGCATCAACAAATATGTTTTCAAATGACTTACTTAATATTTCTAATATGAATATAAAATTAATTCGAGTACTTAGCTATATTTTCAGGTTTTTAGGAAACTGTTGCAGCAACGAAAAGAAAAAAGGGCCATTGGACCCTCAAGAGATGAAAAAAGCAGAACTTAGATTAGTAAAGATAGTTTAGGGATTTGAATTTAGTAAGGAAATAAAAAAATTGAGGGAAGGTAATGCGGTTTTACCGGACAGCCAGGTAAGAAATTTAAACCCATTTTTAGATGAAGAGGGTATTTTGAGAGTGGGAGGCCGCTTGACAAACAGTGATTTAAGTATGGATAAGAAATTTCCAATTATCTTACCTTCAAAACATAAATTGACAGATATAATTCTTGAATATTTTCATAGGAAATATTTACATATAGGACCTCAAGCTTTATTATATAATGTGAGAGAATTGTATTGGCCAATTAACGGTCGTAATGCATGCAGGAAGGTAGTTCATAAATGTATAGTGTGCTTGAAGGCCAGACCTGTAACCTGCCAGCAAATTATGGGTAATCTACCAAAGGAAAGAATAACTCAAGACTTTCCATTTAACTGCAGTGGGGTAGATTTCTGTGGTCCTTTTTGGATAAAATATAGACACCAACGTAAAGGTTTATACCATAAGGTATATGTTGCAGTCTTCGTATGCTTTGTTACAAAGGCTGTACATTTGGAAATGGTTACAGATTTGACCTCACAAGCTTTTGTTGCCACACTTAAGAGATTTTTTTCAAGAAGAGGAAAATCTTCCTATATATTTTCAGATAACGCAAAGAACTTCGTAGGAAGTAATATTGAGATTAAAAAGATGCATGATAAGATTAAAGAGCCAGATGACAAGTTGGCTGGCTATCTTAGTAGTGAAAATGTAATTTGGAAATTTATTCCCCCCAGAGCCCCACACTTTGGAGGACTTTGGGAAGCGAGCGTCAAAGCCTTTAAATTTCATCTAAAACGGGTAGTGAGTAATCAGAAACTTAATTATGAAGACTTTTTAACCGTTATTACTCAGGTAGAAGCCATTCTAAATTCGCGTCCTCTTACACCGCTATCAGCTGATATAGACGACTTATCAGTTTTAACGCCTGGTCATTTCCTCATAGGTCGACCTATAACATCTCTAGTAGAGCCCAATTTCAGCGAAGTAGAATTTAATAGATTAAAATTATATCAAAGAGTGACTAAAATTGTACAGATTATCTGGAAAAAAATGGTCGAATAACTACTTAAGTACTCTTCAGCAGAGAACCAAATGGTTCTTCGATAAAGAAAATTTGAGAGTAGGTGACTTAGTACTTATAAAAAATGATGACATCGCTGTAGGCAAATGGCAAATCGGGAGACTAATTGAAACTATCTCAGGTTCTGATGGTAAGATTCGAGTCGTAAAGGTGAAAACTAAGAGCGGTGAGTTTAAAAGACCAATCACAAAGGTTGCAATCTTACCAATAGAAAAATAGTAAAAAGTCGTAAAATTTGAGAATTAGATATTCATCTACTGAAATTGTGTTTATTATCATTCATTGTGTTTTATGTGTATACATATTTTATTTTATTTTATTTTGTTTGAGTGTACATTTGTGTTGTGTTTATACTTTGTAACCAAGTTTGAATCAATATTTGCAATTTTGTTGAATGCTTTGCATTGCAACGCGGGCCGGTATGTTTAATAGTATGAGAACTTTAAAATGTGAAAGCGCTGAAGCGAGCGCCATCTGGGATCGAGAGTATGCCGGGACGGCAAGGAGCGAGAAGGTGTGTGTGTTGGTGTGAGTTGGAGGAGACGTATGTCTCACAAATAAAACAGTCCACTTTAAATTTGAGCGTTGAGTGTTTACTGTGTATTAATTAAGTTGTGACATGAGACAGCACAGGGGGCATTGTCATCAATAGATTTAAAACGTTCCATTTCACAGATTTTCTGGCGCTCTCTATCCCCCCTTCCTTTTGTGAATTCTTGTGCATCAAAGGACCTCCTCTGTGCAAACAAAGATACGATGTAACTCAGGATTTGTATAAGGAACATACACACACAAAGACACATTTATTCGCTACACCCAACCCGAACTAAAAATTTAAAGGAAGTCCCTTGAATAAAAAATATAAATAAATAATTGAATAAAAATCCATCCCCCTCCCCCACCCCTCTTTCTGATGTAAAATAATCATTCTTTCACCCTTAAAAAAACTTTTTTTAAAAATTTCAATTTAAAATATTTCACCAAATAAATAAAAAAAGAACTCAAATTGCATTGACAGTAACTTTAAAATGCCAATTAATACACAAACCCTTTTTATCGCCTAACTCGCCAAGCGACTGTGCCATCGTATGCCACCGTAACTAGCCGTTTAGCTAATGAAGCGAGGTTTTTTTTTTTTTTTTTAATGTTTTTCCACCTAAATAAAAAAAGACATTAAATTTCATCAACAGAAGCTTTCAAAAAATAATCCTGCAACTCTATTGTTGACGCCAAACTCAGATTTTTAAGTTTTAGTTAATTTTAATTTTGGCTTCGCGAAATGAAAGTAAATTCGGAGAGCTTTATTTTTATCAGGAAGACAGAACTGCTCAGATGGTTTTTTATTACAGAAAAATCATTTGTTTTAGAAGATTTTATTTGTTTACTATTTATTTTTCAAATAATATTTATTTTATTTAATTTTTGGCACCGGGGGGAAATATAATCTCCGAGGTATTTTTTTAAACTCAAAATAGAGCGCAAACTTTAAGAAAAAAAAATTAATTTTATTCTGAAATTTTGAATTCAAATTATGCTTTTCGCAATCACGAGCTGCGACAGGACCCTACTATTTGGAGTTATTGTTTCTAGAAACTGTTCTTGTCCCCCCCATGCCTGCCCCTCCCCTTAGCGATTACGTGTGTATAGTTGTGTATGTGTATGTGTAGGCTTGTGTTTGTGCGTAGACGAGTGTGTATGCACGTTGGCGTGTGTGTGTGTGTGTGTGTGTGTGTGTGTAAAGGCGCGTGTGTGTATGTGTGTAAGTGTGTACGTCTGTGAGTGTACGTGCGTGTGTGTAGGACATGGACGCCACCGACCAGGAGAAGCGGAATCCGGGGGACATTGCTCAGGACCGAAGGTGTCGCGCCTGCAGAGGACGGTGGGGTTGAAAAAGGAACCAGACGCCAAGGGCGGTCAAATAAAAACAATTAGCAATCGTGATTGCTCAAAAAAAAAAAAAAAAAACGATTTTTTTTATTTTTCATAAAATGTATTTATCTTGATATTCTTTTTATTTTTAATTACTTATTTATTTTTGAAAGAGATTAAAGAGTTTTTTTTTTATGAAAGAAATGTTTTAATTTTTGGATTTTGTTTGGAACTTCTTGTTTAAAATTGTGACGTAGCGAAGTATTTGAAACTTATATAATTTTCTCTTTACAGCCGAGAAGCATAAACTGACATCTTTAAAACATATTATGAGCGGCGGAAGTGTTGTGAAGCCACAGAACTACGACTTCGTCTATAAAAAAATTAAATCTGACGTTTTGTTTTCCTCTGGGTACGGTATGTAAAATTACTTTCGTATCTAGAGTCTTTTCCAGCGCAAGTAGTGCAAACGATAAACGATAAGTAATAAATTTGTTTGATAATCTTATTTCATCCGGTTATATTCGTCACTTTATAAAAACTCTCTTATAATAATAAATAATTTTATTTATAAGAAATCGTCTGGTTTTCTTGAAATATTTGACTGTGCAAAAAGAACCGATCATGAACATTGACATACATGCCTAAAGAGTGTTTTTTGCTCTTTAAGAGGTGAAACAATGAATAGATGCATGAAAATGAAGCAAAATTGAGTTGATTTTTTTCGCAAAGTAAAAAAGAATAAAGTTATGCGTTCATATTATTTCATTTCAAACTAAAGATGCGGGAAAACCTGAATTTTTCAATGAACAATAAATGGAGAGTTTATTCTAAAAATCACAGTACATAAAGAAAGACTAATATGTTTTGTCATTAAACTTGCGCTAAAGAAATATTATTTGCAGTAAATTTGTACCTTCAATAAAAAGAGGAAAAATTTTTAGTATGAAAATGCGGGAAACCCAAAATATTTTTCTAATGAAATGTACTTTCTGTTATGAAATTTGATCAAAAGATCTTAAGATCTTTAAAAAATTATTGAATACTCGTGTTTCAGACTACAAGAAGACTTTTATCTGCATTCCGATGTTCCAAAAGGAGTCATTACACGCTTCTTGTGGCAAATCGAAGTTAATTTTAATGCATGCTGAAGTAATCTACTGATTACTGCTTGGCGATATATCGCGACGATGGCGAAAAGTAAGATTCCAAACTTCCAAACCAGTGTCAGTTAGGTGGTGTTGGCGATATTTAGCAAGGTTCCAGCAGAAGCAGAAGCAACGTTTTATAAACTTTCGATATCACTAACATGGCCGATATCTGAAAAACGATCTTTTTGGAATCGGTTGGCAACTCACTAAGGGAGTAAGAATTTTAAATGTTTTTTCTGCTCAAGATAAGGAACTATTATAATGCACTTTGTATTTCAGTTCCGCTTACATATTCCATTTAGTTCAGGTCGCGGATGCTAACAAGAATACCAAATTTGTTGAAGTTTGAAAATACAATTCTCCAATTTCATATGTGTTGAAAAGTGTCTAAGGTGTTGTGCATGGTGCAATTTCTAACACGTGTACAATACATAAGTAGTCGTGCACTTTTCCTTAAGTCGTTGAAAAACAATGATTATTATTTTTTAGGCGTAAAAGGAAGTAGTGTGATATCTACATCATATTTTTTTTTCCGAAACAGTTCTAACCATCCGTGCGATAGTCGTATTTTTGCCTTTGTTGTGACTGCAGCTCAGCGTCCGAAAGCTCACAACTATTTCGCATTGGAAAAAAGGGTACACATATATTCGCAACTCCAACAAGCTATAGGGGGCGCTGCAGTCACTGTCTAATGGCGGATGAAAAAACTAAAACAAACGCACGCTGTAACGTATAAATTGCTTCTAAACCTAGGTAAATGACAGAAATGTTTGTTCGCATGTATGATTTTTTATTTTTTATTCATTTGAAAAGATTTTTCAAAGTCTTTTGGTTATTCTGACCCATGTAGAAAGAGATTAGAAATCAAAAAGTATTACGAAAGTAAAAAATTAATGCAGAACACACAGTAAGTTGTTCTGAAGCAGCCATTGTCACGATGTTGAATTCGGAATTCATACATTTTTGGTTCGCTTCGAACAGCATTTTCATTTTGTACCGTTTTTTCTATACATTAGTACATATTATGTCCAATTTCGTGACATTTCCGGCATTTGTTGACATTTTTGTGACATTTCCGGCATTTGTTGACATTTTTGTCACATAGTGCACATAGTACGTGACAGACTGTCAAGAGTAACATTTAACACTAGATAATTTATTTCTATGACTATATGATTGGATATCAAAAGAAATCATCATGCATTTAATTCATTCGTCATGGAAATGATTTAACTGATATGCGAAATCTTCTCATCATACATTATTCTTTCACACAATTTTAGAACCATAACCCTATAAACAGATTTTTGGCGAAACTCTTCCACCGATAATGACAGCTTTTGCAGAGCAATAAAGTAAAGTTGGCGCGATATTTTAGCGATAAAAATTGCAAACTTTTATTTTTATTGTTCAAAATCTTAACGTTCTTTCTGGATTTTTCAATCTGTTCTGCGATAAATATTTTCAAGAAAATTTATTTGCATACTGTCCATTTCAGTTGGATGTTGTAGTAACAAAGGTTATTTAAATCATTTATGTGGAATTATGTTAAGGAAAAGAGTAATTTTTCAGCATGGCCCTAGTGTTCAGTCAATCTTGTCAAGTCCGCTTTTTTTCATCGAATTGAAAAACTGGTATTTATTCAGATTCACTCAGAACAAGATAAATAAAATGTGTACTTACAGTTTATATCAGATATTTTTGATGTTACGCTGTTGCGGATGACGATTCCAAATGATGCATTACGCAAATAAAAAAAATACGCATAACAAACTGTTTGTTTTGCCCAAAACGAACACGTGAAACGCAATGCTTTAGTTTTTTCGGCAGTTTTGTAAATATCCGCAAGGTAGCGTATTCGAGCTCTGGAGTTGCGAATACCCGTAGTACAAATCCTTTTGCAAGGATTTGCCCTTTGGATATATACAGGTATAGGACAAAATAATAGGAACACCCAGTTAAAATTGATTTTTTTTTTTTTTTTTTTTTTTTTTTTTGACCTCCAAAAAAAAAAAAAAAAACGACCGAAACGTGTTTTAACAGTTTTCTACCAAGTTGCGGTGGCAGGGAAGATTTTGACCATGAATTTGGCAGTGTGATGGTTGCATGGAAAAATTCTATATTTAAAAAGGCCAAAATCAATTGGAACTCGTCTCGGTGGAGCGTCAATGTCCAGAACAGCTAGTCTTACGGCTGTTTCAAAGACCACTTTATCAAGGGTTATGACAGTCTATATAAATCTGGGGAAGGTGTTTTCTACGAAGAATAACTGTGGACGAAAGTCGAAGTTGAAGTATCGTGATAAACGAGTGTTGAAGAAGATTGTCCCCCGAAAACGTCAGACTACACTGCCACAGATAACGTTCGAAATGAATGCAAACCTTCAGATCCCCGTATCAATGAAAATTGTTCAACGGGAGCTGCATGTTGCTCACATTCATGTCGGAGTAGTTATTTCAGAATCGTTCGTTTCGACGCAGAAAGCTTTGAAGGGACTACAGTGATACAGAGACTACCTAAACTGGACATAACTACAAGGGAATAAGCCATAGGGTCTGAAGAGTCATCATTTATATTATTTCAGAATACCGGACGTGTGCTCGTCTGACAAACACAAGCAGAAGCATATCATATTGACAGCTTGGTTCCTACCGTGAAGCATGGAGATAGTCTAGTCATGTTAGACATTAAAATCGCAAAGAGCAATGCAGTTCTGATTTTTTAATTACGTTGTTTGGGTCAGTTAGGGTAGTGTAAACCTAAGTTTGCAGTTTTCAAAAACCTGTGCTCGCTGCGTAATTCGCGAAAAACTGCGAGATTTTCGGACTTTTTTTAGTTTTTCCTTTATAACTCCTAAACTATCCAACTTTTGATATCAAATGTGAATACCCATTTTAAAGCACATTAAATTTTGAAGAATTTAAGCTCAAGTAACGTTCTGTACGACCAATGGTATAGAAAATATCGTACTTTCAAAAATTGGCCATTTTTGGCAAAAAATAGAAAAATATGCTTCGATCACATTCCACGCCAAATATGGACATGAATTCCGACTCTAATTGAAAAATAAAACTGGGCATACTGTTACAGTACATTTAATTGGTTTCCATTTAAGCCAAAAACAAAGTCTGTAGATTCAATAGTTCTTTCACAATTGAAAAACAGACAAATAATCGGAAAATTCGATTTTTGATGAAATGAGACAAAACACTTCTTAAGAATATGTGGAAGATGCTGTTCTAAAGAAAGGGGGCATAGTATGATATAATATGACTCTAATGTGTGTTTATATAATTTATGTGTAATGACAAAACAGGCGGTTATAGAAAACTGAAAT
The DNA here is from genome assembly GCF_026930045.1 of Uloborus diversus. Taxonomy (NCBI): domain Eukaryota; kingdom Metazoa; phylum Arthropoda; class Arachnida; order Araneae; family Uloboridae; genus Uloborus; species Uloborus diversus. The sequence continues at coordinate 107,711,174 of NC_072732.1, read as the reverse complement.
ATAGGTCAATAATTAACAGCCCCATGAAAGTAACGCAAACATTTCTTCCCGTGGAAAGAATGGTGGTTGGGCCTCTTGTTGCCCCGAGGAGAAGATTCACAGGTGAAAATTATCAAATCATTCTCACTGATCATCTTCCTTCTATGCTTTTTTCCGGGAGGACGTCTGGTGTCTCAAGATGAGAACGTCCCTATACATAAGAACCACTGTGTTCAAACATGGTTACATGAGCATGAGGGTTCCCAATCCCGCGCCGAATTCAGTACCGCGGGATTTCGGGATCGTAAAGAGTCAATCCCGCGGGATTAATTTGATTAATTAAATTTTAATGTCAAAAGAAACGTTTGCTTTTTAGGAAGGACTGCTTTTCTTACTTGAATCAATAATTTTCTCGAATCCCGTACATCAATTGTTTCGCACTATAAATTCAATTCCCAATTAGCGTTATCATTTAGTACACGAAAGAGTGCCCTAAAAATGTCCAATGCGTCTAAACAATGCTCGCATAGAATGAGATAGAATTTTCGCTCAAAAAATGATGCGCTTGATGAAAACACGTGGTGTTTTCTACAGCAGTTGGTTTTACTAAAATTAAATTATTGTGGAAATTTAGCAAAATATCCCCATTAACTTCATCACCTTTTGAATTAGATTATTCTTTTCTTACGCTGGGTTTTCGCTCAAGAACGGCAAATTTCGATCAAAACCGTTGTCAATTGGAATATGTGTTTTGCTTTATCCAATTTAACTTGTATTTAATACCCTTGTCGATTCATTAATGTTGGTCATTGTATCGGTATTTGATTCATTACAAAAAAGGAAGAATACTGGTTGGTTATACCAGCATTCACGTTTTACGAGCATTTCACTTTTCAAACTTTTACAGAGTAGCAGTCTTGGGTGAAAGTTTTTGGGTAACTTCGTTGATTTCACCTCTCACTTTTAAGAGACATTCAAACACTTGAGCAGTTTAATTTACTGCATTTTCATGTGAGCCATACTGTGTTTCATCCAAGTTTCTGTCGCCTCTTTTAGAGTCGCGCCGAAGATATACAAACAATGCCAATTGCTTTCTTCTTTGAAGAAAAATATTGTGAGCTTTTAATGTGTTTAGGGTTTTTTGAGTGTAGTCCTTAAACTTACGGAAGTGCTCCAATATTGCATTCTGGCTATTCCAGAGGGTTTTGCTATCTGTAACACAATTTTTCTATTTCTATAAAGCGTAATTTCTGGATTTTAAATTTTTGTAATGGTTTTTGAAAATGTTCATAAATTTTACTCTGTTTCTCAATTGCTAAACTTTTGAAAACTGAGACCTCGACTGAGAATACCAAATCAATCTCAAAAAATGCACTCGATTTTTATTACGTTCTTAAATGGTAAATCCACTTTCATTATATATCACAGTAAGTTATACGAGGTGATTCAAATTTCAGGTGATGCTCGTAAAAATATTTGTTTTATGATCGACTGAAGTTGGAAAACGTTTACATAAAAAAAAAAAAAAAAAAAAATTGCGGGATTTGGCTCTCAATCCCGCTAAATATCGTGCGGGATCCCGCGAGATTCGGAATTGGGATTGGAAACCCTAAGAAGCAGAACATCTAACGTGGTGTCCCCAGTCCCCTGATTTGAACATAATCGAGCCTTTGGGGGGTTTTTTTAGAGAACAAAATTTGTGCGCGATTTTTCTCATCCATGCACTCTATCTAAGTTCGAGGCAGTCTTGTACGAGGAATGGGTGCGAATTCTACTGAACTATATCCAAAACCTTTACTTGCCAGGTCTACGTCGAATACTTAGCTGGCATTCAGGCAAAAGGTGATCAAACCCTTTATTAATAAGATATTTTCATTTTTTTCACAGGTGTTCCTATTATTTTGTCTTATACCTGTACTTGACATATACAAGGATTTGCACCTCTCACTCTTGTAACATGAATCTGTATTTTTTTTTTTTTTTTTGAAAATGGATTGTTACAAAATACATTGGGGCTTGTGTGCCCAAAAGTGCTATTTTTGTATAGTTTGTTTATGTTCTTCTGTCTAATATTATTTAACGTATTTCCTATGATACAGAAAAGTTGATTTTTTTTTTTTTAAATAATTTTTCTCTATATAGTGAACCAGCGAACTGATATCTTTTTAAATTATTTTTTTGTTAAATAATATATTCTTTTTCTTATTATTTCTTAAACCTAGGATCTACGGAAATGGTAGGATCTTGCATGGTTTATGACCATACGTTAAAGATATACAGAGGTGAACTAACTTGTCCATCATTAGGAATAGATATCCAAGTAGTAGATGACTCAGGTAAATGATTTTTAGACTATATTTGACTTTTTATGGCTAACTTTCTTTTCATGGTTGTATTTTAACTACAGCTATTGACTTTCTTCTCTTAAGCCGTTTAGCTTGAAATCTTAGAATGGGGTTGGATGTTTGGGTCCGACCCCTATTTTTACTGAACAATCGTGACTCTGAGATTTTTGTCTTTATTTTACGATGAGGTTTGACGTTGACTTTGGTTTTATTTTCGCCCCCGCCTCCCACTGCAGCACTGTCCGCCGCTGACCGGCTCCAGGACACAGCTACGGCAGCGAGCACCGTCCACTGGAATCCGCTCCTATTGAGTGGTAGCTTCCATATTCTACATACACACATACACACACACACAAGCCAGCCCATACACACTCGCTTGCGTACACACACACACACCACTGCCTACATACACACTCACACGTCTACATACACGCGCGCATACCACCATACACACACACGTTTACACACACGCACACGCCTACATACACACACACGCCTACATACACACACACGCTCGTGATTGCGAAAAGCATAATTTATATTCAAGATGTCAAAAACATTTTTTTTTTTTGTCGTGCATTCCGCGTACTAACGAAAGAGTTCTTCCTAAATCCAAAATACGTGAATATAGTTTCCTTTGTAAATTTGTTTTAAGGCCTTTGTTATCAAATAGTTGCTTTCACTACACTGGTTTTCTTCAATCAAGTTTTTTGCTCACATTTAAAAATCACATTTGCATTTAAATGTATTTGTTCTACTATTGATGAGAAATTTCTATTTACTTAAGTTATAATAAATTTCCATTTGATGTAATACATAGATATGAGTTCATATATTTATTATATCTATTTTCTTTTTTAACTGAAGGAAAGCCGGTGATTGGCAGAGTTGGCGAAATGGTGGTAGCAAAACCAACACCGTCCTTGCCCTTGTTTCTTTGGGGGGACAAAGATAAATCCCGCTACAAGGAAACCTATTTCAAAAAATATCCAGGTTATGTGCTTCCTATTGGCTCTTTCTTTCGTTAAATTATTAGATTTCCGTTTTTTTCTGAATTTGATACATAGTTTCCTTCGCTGTTTCCGATTTTATTTTTTTAAATTAATCAGCGGACTATGAATGCATATTTATTTTTTTGCAGGAAAGTTTGCAATGGCATACTTTTTTGAGATTTGGCAATTATTAACCCAGTTACCAAGGGATACATTATTTGTGGACGGAGGTATTTAATTTGTTATTAGAAGGATTTTTTGTTAAAGATTTATTAATTACCTTCATTATTGCATTTTGTGTCATAATCCACCCTAAAAACAAATGAAAAAAGTAATTCGCATAGAAATTTTTTTTTTTTTAACCTTTTTTTCAAGGGGAAGATTTTGTTTAAGTTAATGAGGTTCCAAAAATACTACGGATTTTTATCTGTGAGTTTTTTCTTAATTTTAATCCTTTTTTAAAGGGTATGTACTACTTCTTAAACACATGAGTGTAAGACCATACTTGGTAACGTTAGGGACACTGCAGTTTTTCAAAACTGAAGTTCCAAAAACGCAATTTTAAATGATTTTCGATGCATTTAGGTGCTTAGAAGATCTTCCTTGGAAATTTTGCGAAAGTGAAGCCCAAGAAACGAAATTTGAGGTACTCTGTAATAACTTTGGCTGGAGAAAGGGCTTTGGAGAAGAAAAATTTTGAGGACTAATAGAAAAAAATGAAAACGAAATAGAAACGAGCTGATGTGTGAATCACATGACTTCCTTTTACTCCAATTTAATGTCATTTCCCCATTATTCGCTATTTTAATGTGATTCAATATTTATTCTCTAAATATCACCAACAATGGCCAAATTGAAACCAAAAAAAAAAAAAAAAAACTCCGCCAAATTTGTCGCCAAGTTGGCGACAAAACTTGGCGACCAAAAGACTGGCGATATATCGCCAAGTGTCCGACAAATTATAACGCCACTTGAGTTTACATCGAAATTAACAATGATTTCCCCCCAAAAAGGTGCAAAAGACCCCCTTAGGAACATCCGAAAGCAACCAAAAGGGGAGGTGCACAACTAGACCCCACTACGAGTCTATGTACCAAATTTCAACTTTCTAGGACATACCATTTTTGAGTTATGCGAGATACATACGCACATACGCAGCACATACGCACATACACACATACGCACATACATACAGACGTCACGAGAAAAGTCGTTGTAATTACCTCGGTGATGGTCAAAATGGATATTTCGCGTGTCTATACATTCTTAGGCACTTTTCCGCATGTGGTCGAATCGAAAAAAAAACTCAACATTCATTTGGGGGTGAGCAAAATGGAAATTAAGGGCGATTTTTGAGTGAAAATTTTTTCGCGAATACAATACTTCCTTTTTTGTAAAAGGAAGTAAAAATGAAAAAAGGGAGGGGGGAGATAGGAAAGAAAGAGGATTGTGCGAGGAGGGGTGAGGAGGCACACAATTCACCGCCAATAATCTGAAGCTGTTGAAAATTTTAAATGCCAATATTTCTTTTTAAAAGAAATTAAGATTTTCCCCCAACATTCTTTTTACTTCCTTTTACAAAAAAGGAAGTATTGTATTCGCGAAAAAAATTTCACCCCAAAAATCGCCCTTAATTTCCATTTTGCTCACCTCCAAATGAATGTTGAGGTTTTTTTTCAACCCGACCACACGTGGATATGTGCCCAGGAAAGTACAGACACCTGAAATATCCATTTTGACGATCCCGAGTTATTTACAACGAGTTTTCTCGTGACGTCTGTATGTACGTGCGTATGTGTGTCGCATAACTCAAGAACGGAATGTCCTAGAAAGTTGGAATATGGTACGTAGACTCCTAGTGGGGGTCTAGTTGTGCACCTTTTTTTTTAGTTGCTTTCGTATGCTCCAAAGGGGGTCTTTTGCCCCTTTTGGGGGGAAATTATTGTTAATTTCCATGTAAATTCAAGTGGTGGTTATAATTTGGCGGACACTTGGCGATATAGCGCCAGCCTTTTGGTCGCCAAATTGGCGACAAATTTGGCAATTAAATGAATTTTTTTTTTTTAAATCTGGTTTCATTGGTGTATTATAAAGGCTTTAATAATTGATATAACTAATCTAGGGAAACATTTCTAAAACTTTTAGACATTAAATTTTGAGGTTCTATTTTTTCTGTTATAGCGATGACACTCTAAATCAAGGTGGCGTTAGATTTGGAAGCTCGGAAATTTATAACATTGGTAACTTTTTGTTTCTTATTTATTTATTTTTCTTGCGTTTGAAGGATTTTCTCTAAACATGTTTATGTTTTTAAATACATAGATCTGAGTGCATGGGCGCCCATATGGAGGGGGTGGGGCTAGTGGGGGCTCAAGCACCCACTCCCTTTAGAAATTAGAACTTTCTTGCTTTTAGTACTTTGTTCTTTGCAAAATGTAAAAACGTTTCTTCTCCAGCCATTAATGAATAAGTTGTTAAAATTGTCAAATTTTTATAACTCTAATCTGTACTGAAATCGATTTTCAAACTTGAAAATATTTTGCTAAACTATGGGGAAAATGTTTGAGGCTCCCCCCCCCCTTTTTTTTTTTAAATTTTGCATATGGGCGCCCATATCTGAGTGCCATGGCAATCAAAGATATTTTGGTATTTTTTCTGCAACCGACACTGTAAACTGCAAGGTGTATGTTTTAGTATACTTATACTACTGATAAATACATGAACAACAACAGTTACACACAGAAAATTTGCCGCAACCGACTACCAAAGCTCGGTTAAAATTAACTTTTTACACGGGTAACGGACACAAGCGTGACTCAGGAATGTACACGAGAGTTCTTGAGAAAACCTGCAGACTATTTCTTAGTTGAGGCTATTAAAAAGAAAAACAAGAAAAAAAAAAAACTTGATTTTTATCGAACGAATATTTGTACCGTATTTTCTGGGATATAACCCACAATTAGTATGCCCTTGAGATTTTTAAGTTCGCATCTTATTTTTATGCATTCTCGATGCTGATGATTTATGTTTTACGATTATATTACGTCGCTTTATCTTGTAGACTATTTTGAGCTTTTTCCCTAGCCTTTATTTGCACGGAAGCTCATTAGAACCCAGCTCCTCAACGGGAATTTCTCGAAATATCGACAATATCGCCAAACTAAGTTTGATATTTCATTTTCGTCACCCGAACAAAAGCTTGACAATATATTGCCAGGTAGTTGTAGATTTATGGCATGATTTCAGTCTCCATTGAAATTACCGTCGAATTGGTACAAAAATTGTGAAAAGACAGACCGTTAAGAAAAATCTTAACGCACAACTAAAACCTCTCTCTCTCTAATTATATCTAATTTTATCTCTCTAAAATATTAATGTTAGTCCAATTGGAGAGAAAGAGAGATTTACGACCAAATATAAAAACATGTTTTTCAGGTTCTTTTTAACATTCTCACGTTTAAATAAAATTGCTCTCCTACGTTTGTAACAATAAATGAATCGAATGACATAATTACGTGCGTTTTTAAAACACAGTGCTACTGCCGTTATAGATTATGTTCTGGTAAACGGCCGACTTGTGCTATTTCTTAAAAAAAGGATTCAATATTTACTCCCTAGAAAGTCGCGCGTCAAGGTATGACGTGTGAAAATTGCTTCTACATTTGAACGAAGTCATTGCCTGTTTGGTGATATTTTGACAGTTGAAATTGTAACCCTAACTCCAGTGGATGAACCCTTAACTCCAGTAGTTAGCGTTCATTGGTGACCACTTTTTCGTTTCTTCATTCCCATGAAATGACCCTCTCACCAGTAAAACTGTTAAGTTGCCGGATCGAGTTTAGTCTTGACACAATAAAGCCTTTCCCTACATGTTAAACATTACCAAAACATATTATCAAATTATCATGCCGTGGCGCGAGTTTCATTGTATAAGCACGCGGGTTACTCGATTATCGGCTATTATTTATATGAGGATTATAATTCAAGTGAAATTCATAAAAGTAACGCTTCGAGCTCAGGACGAGCATTGTCATTTAAACACGTTATCTTCTGAGAAGTACTCAATATTGTTCCACGTAATTTAAAACACCTTCTCAATATATTTTGCAGTGGATACATTTCCAGAGGTGCGGGACAGTCTTTGCGTGGCTCAATATGACAAGAACAATAAAGAAAGAGCGGTTCTATTTTTGAAGATGAGACATGGCGAATGTTTCACTGAAACTCTTGTCTATCAAATCCAAGCTGCTATTACGAGAGAATTATCAAGTGGTCATGTGCCTGAAGTCATATTGGAAATCCCAGATATACCGGTATGGTTGTTTATTGCTTATTAGTGGAATTATTTATCAATTTCTGCTGGGTGCCGTAATGGTTACACCAAAGGTACTCAAACTGGGTGCTGCGGCAGTAGCAGATTTTAGAAGGGGCCCAGGGGGCCCGGGCACCCCCCAAAAGGAAAAATTAATTTAACTCTTTGATTTTTTTATAGTTGACTTCCCTATATAACATGAAGAAATGTTTTTAAAAAGAAAACAAAAGACACAAATCTTTATTGAATTTCTGAGACCAGAGCGGCAAAAGAGTCACAGAACAGAGCGGCACTTTAACTTACTGGTTTCGAACTGTAAGGAACGTAATACCTCCATCCGTCTATTAATTCTTCTTTGATGGAATCAGTAGTTGATATTTTTTAAAAAATGTTTTAACATGGGCCTAGAAAAGTCATTTCAATCCAGGAAGCTATTTGCGAAATACTAGATTTTTTTTCAGTTTATAAAAAATGCAAAATGATGTAAATCAAAATCATAATATTAATTGAAACTGTATAAATAATGTTTAAATTTTTAAGAACAAATCAGCAACTGCTTTGAAATACCTTCGCAAAGAAGTAGCTTCTGAATTCTTCAACAAAACCTATATATGAGGCAGTAAGAAGCAAAAAGATGCAAGTGGCAAAATTAAAAATTTGGAGATAACCAGTACAAATGGTAGGTGAACCTCTCCTCTATCTTGGGGCGAGATATAGTACTAGTAGCCCTGGTAGGTTCCGGTATACAGCTTGATTTAGAAAAAAGAAATTCAATGAAAGCCAAGGGATGGATCTGATCTTTAAACGTGTTTTACTTAAAACTTCAAAATGTCCACTTGCATCCCTTTGCTTCTCATTATGCCTCATATTATAAAGCTATAATTTTCTAATGTACATAGTGTTTTATGGTTAAAATATAAATTCATTTAAAAACACAAATGAGGTATGGGTTTATTCAATGAACTTGTCCTAGTGTCATAATCAGTATGAAAATGTTCCTAATTAAAACCGATCATTTTACAGCATTTCGGTGAAATTATATAGCGTTTAGTGTTTTATAGGCTTGAAATGCTAAAGATATTTTACTTCCACATTCAAAGTAGAAAAGTGCATAGTATTTTTGTTTTTAAAAGTATATTAATGGGCCTTAATGGATCCTGGGAAAAAAAGAAAGGCAGAAAAAAAAATTAAAAAAATTAATTTGAATTTTGACATCTTGAATTCAAATTATGTTTTTCGCAATCATGAGTGTGTGTATATAGGCGTGTGTGTTTGTGTGTGGGGGTATGTGTGTACGGGTTATGTGTATGTGTGTGTAGGCATGTGTTTTTGTGTCTGTGTGTGGGGGGGGGGGTATGTGTATATGTGTGTAGGCATATGTGTTTGTGTGCAGGCATGAATGTGTGGGTAGTTGTGTGAATTTTTGTGTGTGTGTATGTGTGGGTGTCTGTATGTATGCGTGTGTGTTTGTGTATGTGTGTAGGTGTATGTGTTTGTGTATGTGTGTGTAGGTGTATGTGTGTGTATGTGGTGGTGTGTGTGCGTGTGTGTGTGTAGTTTTGTATGTATGCGCGTGTGTAGGATATGGATGCAACCTGGAGACGGCTTTCGCTAAAGGTGCAGCATCGTGAGGAGCCCGTCGACGGTAATGGTGCGGAGGGTGGCGGTGGGAAAAATCAAAGGAACGCCAAAAACAGTCAAGTAAGAACAATAAGCAATCGTGATTGCTCAAAAAAAAACACATTTGACAATGAAGTCATGAAAACTTCGCTATGAAAAATTGAAATGGGGGTTGCTTTTCAATTTCCTGGACCCCCCCCCAAAAAAAAAAAAAAAAGTTATTTCTGTATCCGTCCCTGTGCCGCGGCTCCTTGGGGTGTCGCACAGTGGTGCCAGAGTGGAAAAAATTCGATTTTCGAAAGCGCTTATTTCAATTATCTGGTGTATGATTCTCACACTATATAAGATACAGGATATAGGAATGGCATGATTTTTTCCGCTGTATCGAGGGTATTCCCATTAATTTAGGCTCAAAGTCAGAATTATGTAAGTTTGACCAAATTCCACCCTACTCTAGATGGGTGATAAAAAAATGTAAAAGAGTTTGAAAAAAATAATCAATATTTTCCCCTGTTCTACGATGGTCAATTAAACCTCTCATCAGTCAAACAGTGCAAAAAAATATTACAGTGCTTTACAACGTTATAAGTTACGAATTTTAAATTAGCATTGAGAACAGCTATGATAACAAAAAAAGCTCCGGCTTCCTCCGCGATGGGAAAGGTTATTTATCAAACTAGGGGTGCTTAAGTAAACATTAGAACACAAATCACCTGCCTTTATCTGCCTATCCGATCATAACACAGAAAAGAAAGGAAAGGGTTAGAGTACGTCTTTGTTTGTTGCACTATTTTGTTAATAGAATTGGCTCAGACAAAACATTTCCCCACGTCAAAACCTTTTTTATTTGAGTTCAGTCTAGTTGCTAACGTTGTCTAGTCATGAGCTCGATCAAAATTAAGTAGTACCGTGACTTGTGTGAGTGCTTGTGGAGTGGTACAAATTTCGACGTATTCCTTCGACAAAATCACCCTGAACTTGACGAAGGAAACATTTCTTTAATGCTGACAGCTCTTAGCAAGAGTTTCTTGCCTCATTTCAATAAAAAAAAGATAAAGTAAATCGAGACCGGGAGAGGTTCAAAAAATTGTTCAGCGAGTGGATGGAAAATGAATACGTTTTCAACATACCGGAGCAGGAATCTACAGGATGTGTTGGGAGACCAAGTAAAGACTTTGATGATTCTGGCGAACGAAGCAAATACGTAAACTTCAAGCATCGTACCAACAAAGCTTGATTAACGCAGTTGCGACACATGAAAAGCACGATAAACCCAAAGCTTTGTCAGCCGATCAAGAATTAGCAATATTTCTCCAGGCCAATCTGACAAAATATCAGTACGAGGTGATTCGACAAACACTAAAAGACCTTGGATGCCATGTTTTTCCAAGTTATAAAAAATTACTCATCTCAAAGAAGCAATGCTACCCTGATAATATGTTAATTAGTGAAACATCTGCAGCTGTCCCTTTGCAGAATTTGCTTGACCATACAGCTAAACGAATTCTGGAAACAAAACCCCTAGAAAAACTAGAAAAATTAAATGAACATGAATTAATATTGACAACGAAATGGGGATTCGACGGTGCCTCAGGTCAAAGTGAATTTGCCCAAAAATATTCGATCAGCAATAACGAAATAAGTGACTCGAATTTATTCATGACGTCCATAGTTCCTCTGAAGCTCACAATTCCAATTGATGTTGATCAAAATGGATCGATTTGGGAAAACGGCCGACCTTCTTCAACAAGACATTGCAGGCCCTTGAGATACAGCTTACAGAAAGAGACACTTGATTTGGCACGAGATGAAAAAAAAAAAGGGTTGAAGAAGAAATAGAGAAGTTGGAAATTACCCAAGTTGTGATCGGCATTAATGTCATCCGTATTCGACACTCGTTGGTGATGACAATGTTGGACGGCAAGGTAGCTCAAGCCATCACAAATACAAAGTCTGTAAGTGCCTGCTACATATGCAATGCTTTACCTTCGGAAATGAACGACTTAGCAAAAATCCAACAGAAACCTCTTAATGTGAATGCTCTTGAATTCGGTATCTCTCCATCACACGCCAGAATCAAGTGCATGGAATACATCCTTCACATTGCATACAACAAAAAATTCGAAAAATGGAGGACTACAAAAGACACAAGAGACATGCACGAAAACGAAAAGAAACGTATTCAACAAGAGTTTCTTGAGAAAGTCGGCATCAAAGTGGACTTTGTTAAGCAGGGTTGCGGATCTTCAAATAATGGCAACACAGCCAGACGTTTTTTCAATGATTGCAAGGTCACAAGTGCAATAACGGGAGTCGACGAAATTCTAATCCACCGGATCGCTACCATTTTGGAAGTCATAAACAGCAATGCAATGATTGACCCAGAGAAATTCCGACTATTCTCAAAAGAAACAGCAGAGCTGGCCATTGAGAAGTATTCATGGTACTACATGCCATCCACAGTACATAAGATTTTGTTACACGGTGCTGAAATAGTGCAGAAGTCAATTCTCCCAGTCGGAATATTGTCGGAAAAGGCACAAGAAAGTAGGAATAAAGATTACAAGGCATTCAGGATCACCAACTCGCGAAAAATGTCTCGTATATCCACCAACGAAGGCGTGTTCCACAAGCTACTAGAGACTTCGGATCCTTTTATTACGAACATGAGACCCGAACCAAAGAAAAAGGATCTGGAAATCAGTGAGGCAGCTAAGGAACTATTAATCTAATTTCCTTGAATTTGAATTGGTATGTATTCTTTCAATTTAAGCAACTATTGACTAAGAATCTCAAACTTTATTATTTTTAAAACTCTCCGGGTCTTTAAGCTTCATTGAAGGAATCATTTTAAGCAATATTTAATTTAAATATATGCTCAAAATACTTGTTGCAACTTGTTTTTATAAGTACAACCTGTTTCGGAAATTAAAAAAAAAATTATATTTCCAATAGTCTTTCATTTCCTAATTAGTTATTTAATTAACTTCAAAATGTCAATAAAAACAGGTGAACTTAATGTGTTTTTTTGTTCTTTTTTGAATGAGACCGGCCCCAGCTTTCTATGTTAACCTGTTCTCGAGATATTGAATTTTTTCCACTTTTTGGCCATTCGGCCCCACTGTGTGTCGTAGGAAATGGCGAGGGGCGCCGCGAAGGGTCCATGGTATCAATAATCAATATATGTTTAAGGGTGCAAAATAAGGTCATATACACTAATAAGGTCATTCCCTCATTGATGAAGAATAGTAAAAAAATTGCTAGATCATGACTTCATCGTGCTCAGAATTATTAACTGATGATAAAGTGTTATCAACAAGCAGTTTCTAAATACCAGGCTATAGAAACCAGGTAGCAAAAGTTATTACAAAAGAGCGATGTCTGAACTACCTGACCTTATTTCACGGTGAGTTCCGTTCCTACATGGATCACAGTAGGTTAGGGAAAACAGTTATTTATTGTTCTTGCTGCCTAATTTATGAAAACTGCTGAAAAACATAATTTACACTTACACTTATTTATTTTATTTATTTATTTATTAAATTTATTTAGTTTTTATGAGTCATCTGGTGAGCATGCAAAAGTTGGAGCCAATTCAATCATTATGAACCTCAGGGTGGTTTTATTTGGGCACTTACTTTATGTAATCGAGATGAACTGGAGTGCCGTGAGAAAGTTCTAATTTTTTCAAAGGGTGCAGCAAGTCGAAAAAGTTTGAGAATTCATGGGTTACACTAAAAAATTCCGAAACGTTACTGGTTATTTCCGTAGAACGTTTCGGGGTTTCAAAGGTTTTCATCTATTTCCCCATAAAATCAAGTATCTTCGCATAAAGGTTTCCTGGATTGCTGCAAGTTGCACGAACACAGACTTTTCACTGTTGTGAAAATAATTTTTAGCTACCAGTTTAAAGATTGAATAAGTGTGTTCATTGAGCGTGTGTGTGCTTGTATCGGCGGTGTGCAAGCGTGTATCGGCTTGAGTTCGATTTCGACCCGTCCAGATTGACAAAGCTCTCTCAGTGAGAGCAAATATGTCACTGAATAGCTTCACCTTTGCAAGGCAGGAATTGCAGGCAAGGGATATGCTTGCTTTTTGCTTGCAATTCTTGCAGTTTTGGTCGTGGTTGCTCTATTGCTTCTGGAGTTTTCTTGATAAATCAGGAAGGTTCTAATCAATTTCATTTAATCTACTTAATTTTCCTAGAAGGTTCCCGAGATGCCGAGACATGACTGGCTTTAACAGGGGGAGATTTCCCAATTCTTCAGAAAATTTCAAGGATAATTTCAGAAAGATTATTGACTTTTAGCGGAAAACGTTCCTGGTGCTTGCAAGATATGTAACTGGTAGAAATTGGTCACTTCAGGTGCCTATTGTTTTCCAGGAACGTTTCTGAATCGTTTTTACAGTGTAGTCGTTGGGCTCGACGTCTTTGATTCTGAAGTCTGCGGTCTAAAAGTTCTGACGGTTGATCTTGGAGATGTGGAAAATCGTCAGCGACCATGCCACGTGATTATGCGTCACATTAAAGATCAGTGAGAGCCAATTTGTCGTAGACATTCTCGGATAAGTTAAATTCCTACTGCAATTTCATATTATGAGAGCCCCGCTGTGGTCCTTCAGCAACTCTTTTTTTTTGGGGGGGGGGGGGAGGGAAACGACAACGAAATCAGATACATAAACAGTTGTAGAATGAAGTTGGAATCCTTCGTTTGAAAACTTAAAATTGTTGCACTTAATTTCTAAAAAATGATTCAATAAATATATTTTGTTGCTCATGCCAATCTTATGTTTTTTTATTTTCCGTCGCCCTTTCTTTTATGAACCTTGTTATGTGTTTTTTCTTCTTTTGGAACCATAAACTTAACTAATTGTTTGATTATCTAACACTTTCTTTTTTCAAGCCCAAGAAAAAAAGTTCCAATACAATCTTATAGTTATAAGAATGTTAAAGCTTTTCCTTAAAGAGGAAAAAAAATAAAAACCTTAGTGTATCTATTTTGAGTTTATCCAAAAATGTTATTTTGCAGTTAGGTACTATTTCTGTGTGTATTGGGTTTGTTTTCGAATGCTGAAACGTAGGGACGAACCACACTTAATCTTTTTTGGAGGGGAAAAATTCTCAATCCACCGAATGGAACGGCAAATTTTGCCGAATTATGAAACGTAAATCTAATGAAGCGGGGCATTCGGGCGTTTATAAATTGCAATGTCGCAATTTTGTTTCAAATTTTCTGAACCGTTAGGCAGAATTTTCCAAATAAGAACATTTTTGGGAGGTCAGAGCAGGCCCGACTCTTGGGGTAGGCAACCTAGGCGGCCGCCTAGGGCGGCAGATTTAGGGGCGGCAAATTTCAAAATTGAATTTTTTTTTTAAGTATGAATATCTGTTTCAACGTCTTAAGATTCATTGCTTCAATGCTAAAAATAATAATAATAATGATAATAATTTAGAGTGTGTACCAGTGCTTGGATATGCAAAACATTGTTCGGAATTAAACTCGAAATTCAATTTACTTTTAGAGGCAGCAAGTTGCGCGATTTAAAAATCATTTAAAAATATTAATACATGTTTCAGCAACATAAGTAGCACTATTTTGATGTTAATAAAAATATAATTTAAAGTGTGTACAGGTGCAAAACCCAGTTTGGAATGTAACTAGAATCTCCTTTTAATTTTAAGCACTTTACTATTATTTTTATTTTATTAGATTATCATTATTTTATATTAGTATTATTATTATTCAATTGAGTGGGGGGCGGTACTTGTCAATATCGCATAGGGCGGCACTTGCCAATAGCGCCTAGGGCGGCACTTGTCAATAGCGCCTAGGGCGGCAGAACTACTAGAGTCGGCCCTGGGTCAGAATGACCTCTCGTTACCTCAGATCGGGTCGCCACTACTGAAAAGTGTGGACATTAACTTGGATATCCCAACACCAGTGTTATACCCCGTTTACACTGGCCGAGTTATACTAGTTTAACTGCGAAGTTGGTTTAAAATATGACGTCGTTCGGTCATGTGATAGTTTAACTTTGCTCGGAAGCGTGTTAAAATTAAGAGACTTCCGGAAACTCTCTTAACTGCTTTAAACACGTTTATTTACAACAATATGGCCGCCGCAACGCTAAATATGAAAAGGAAATTCGCCGGAAAAGGACATTAAGTTGCTGAAAAATTTATGAAAATCTGTCAGATGTGTTTTTAATGCTTTCATAACTATTATTTATGTTTTTATGATTATGTATGCATGATGCATCACATTTCAAAGAGCTTGAGACCAAATTTATTGCATAAATCTGCTCATGTTTACAACTATTTTTACATTGAATTAATCGGGGAAGAAAAATAAAAATCGCCGAAGTGATCGGAAAATGAAAGCCTATAGATTAGCGTTGGAAGTGTTTAATGGTACATACAAAAAATTAAAGGAAATCTATAACGTAAGTAAATTGTAAGTTTTATGTAATTCAACACAAAATCAGAAAATCTGACATCTCTAATCTGGTAAGTTTGAATGCTTTTATTTCATTTATATTTTACCTTTCAAAATGCTTAACTAAAAAAAAAAAGTACATAGTTCTAATTTTTTAGTAAATATATAATATATTTGTAAAGCATTCATAAAATAGGTCATTGAATGTTTCAAAGCATTTTTCATAGTTTCTTTTGGTTAAAGATCAATTCGTTGAGAATGAATTGAAATTAAGTACAAAATATTTAGTGGTAGATGTTTCTTGTTGAAATTTTTATTGTTTACTTTTCAAGAATCTTAAATTAATCTTCATTACTGTTCTGTACTAAAAGGGTTAAAAAGGAAAATTAAACTACTGTGATTTATTAAAAGCAAAACTATACTGGCCATATTTAAACACTTTGTTAAAGGTGTTGCTTCCACATTAATTTTGCCCAGAAGTAAGATACCGCCTTAAAGTAGAACTGTTTTTTGGAAAGATTTTAATTCAGCTTGAAATTTGTTCCAATAAGTCATGATTATTTAACAGATAAAAGTCTCATATGATATAGAAATTTGAAACAAACCAGCTTCGGAATCATTCTTTGTAAAACCTTTCAATCCAGTTTTCTGTAAAAAGTAACAAAAAAGAAATTGATATTCTGTGTGTTGCGGACCGGCATCCAGGATAATACCTAACGCCTTGAAAATTTTAATTCTTACAGATAATGGAAATTGGAAAAATGCACAAAGCTTTGCCAAAATTTACTCTTTGCCATTCCTTATGTTTACATATGGAAAAACTTATTTGCAGCGCCGAGAAGGGTTATGTCACAAACTAGAGATCTGGCTCGGAATCAAAGCATTATACATTTTATGAGTTTATTTGAGAGAGGGACCCCTGTGAACCAAATTGATGAAGGGCCAGCCTTGGCCCCAGACGGCCTGGCGTATTTGAAGTAGTGATCCTGGAAACAGTTCTATGAGACGTTATGTACTACTTTGTGATAGTGAGTACAGTCAAACCCCGTTAACACAAACTTGCTTATCGCAAAATTTCGCTTCACATGAAGTAAATGCGACTCCCCATCAGATAAAGCTACAAATTAGTGTTAAATCTATCACTTAACACGAAAAGATTTTAGACGAATTCTCGCATAAGACAAAGAATATTTTAAGGTCTTGGAAAAAAAAAGGAAGAAGAAAAAATTAAATTCTCATCATTTTATTTGAAATTACTTTCGAAAGTTAAAAGATCTGCACTTGGACACAAGCGACATGAATGCCAGCGAAAAAATTTCTCTCCTTGTTGTAGGGAAATTGTGAAAATCTCGCTGCTTCAAGTAAAAACAAACTTTAGCTGCAGACTATGCTTACAGTAAAAAAACTTGGATGAACAGTGAAATCTTTACCAAGTGGCTGATAAACGTAGATTTAAAATTTCATTGTGAAAAAAGAAGTTTGATTCAAGACAACTGTTCTGCCGATGTAGAGGTTTATGGTCGAAAAGCAATAAATTGTGTTTATTTACCCGCCAATACTGCAGCAATAATCCAGTCTTTCGATCAGATGTTTGAAAATGCACTGTCGTAAAGAAATGCCCCAAATAGCCAATGCCTGGTTTGAATTACTTGTGTTTCTTACTTGAACTATCAATACAAATGCTTGGGCGAACATTTTAGTATAAATGTACTTTGGTTACTATATTTTCTGAGTCACAAAAACAAAAAAAAAAAAACTTGTCAGCTTCGACAAAATCTGGTAAATGTGGAAATCGGTTAACACGAAATATTTTGGGCTTCTTTGTCGAGTTCCTATTAACGAGGTTTGACTGTAGTACTAAATTGTTCCTATGAATGGAAATTTTTGTTTGCTATTCCTTACTCATTTTAATACTGTTTTAATACCTTGAATATTGGTTAAAATAATTCTGCTCACATACT
The DNA here is from genome assembly GCF_026930045.1 of Uloborus diversus. NCBI lineage: Eukaryota > Metazoa > Arthropoda > Arachnida > Araneae > Uloboridae > Uloborus > Uloborus diversus. Next base: position 107,693,528 of record NC_072732.1, on the reverse strand, counting down.
TCTCAGAGTTACAACATGAATTGCGGAGTAATTTATTATTTTCCTGTATAACCTTTCAGTAATCGAAGTTTTTAGAGTCTTTCGATTTCATTACACCATTAGCTATTCATTGTAGTGAAACTTTGTACCTCTAATAATCCGCAACGTTATTCCGAATTTTATTCTCAGGACAACAGACATGAAAGTTTTACAATACATGAGAATGAATGAACACCCAAGGCAAGGTGGGAATCGTACCCATAGCCTCCGGCTTAGAAGACTCAGCTTCTGCCAAGGAGGCCCTTAGAGTTATTTGAATTCAAGTTGATTTTGTTTATTGTGGTTTATCTAGTTCCAATCGCCACTACAATATGTGAATTTTATTCCTAACCAGATTTTTTTTTTTTTTTTTGTATTTAGTGTAGAAAACTTGTTTTTGATCCCTTAAATACCTTGTTTCAACTTTATTAGAGTTCTTTGCACATGAAATAGCACCCTTTAGTGATCATTCCATTCATATTACCCAGTGCAATGATGCCCAACCTACAGCCCGTAGGCCACATCCAACCTGCAAATCTGATCCGTGTGGCATTATGTTTTGCATTGAGTTACAGATCCAAAAGAACGATTTATGGCAATGTTACAAACTTAGAGCCAAGTACCGTGAAACTTACCTAAGTCAACCTTAGATAAGACAAAAACTGTGGTTAGTCGAAGTGAATATTTATTCCTGTTTAACTGAATATCTAACGTATGTTACTTATTTTTGCTAAGCTGAATTTCGTCGAGTCGAAATATTCAATAAGCTGAATTTGATTTCACGATTGTTGTCAAATTTCCTTCAGTAACAACGTAACTGTAGAAGTTCTAGCCATTGCAGTCCATCTCTACATGTTTGTTTCCCAAAATGCTCTGTTTAACTTTATTTTACAGTTATTTTAAGTCATATGTTATTTTCACTGTAATGGAAAATTAATCAAGTTTTTTTATTACAGAGAGGAGACTCCTAAAACTGAGGCACATCCATTCTACTCTGAAGAAGAGTGTTGACTGTAGCACATGTCTAAGCATTAGTGTATTCCATGCAACAGTTTAAAAATTAAAATTTAGTTTTTGTAAAAACAATTTTTAAACACGCCAGCATTGACAGCTGCCAGTCCTAAGCCTGGATAAAGTGTGAAGGAAAATTGTAGCATTTTTATCACATTTGTTTGCAGTTCCTTTCATTACCGAATGGCATATAACAGGGAGATTTGGTTTTAATTAATACCAACCTTTCTGTTTATGCTTTTCAGTTTGCATATACCTTAAAGAATTCTACAGAAAGAAGCGGATGGATTTCAAGAAAGAAGCTTTGTATTGCAGCATCTGAAGAAATTGATGTCACTGAAGATTTAAAATAATAAAACAAAGTTGTGTTACTCTCCTTTATATCAAACAATCAGATCTTTCACCATATAATTTTATTTTTAAAAAGGTTATTCAAAAACCTAGTACCTAGCAAGAAAGAATCCCAGATCAAAAGTTAAACTTGACCCATTAAACTTTTTAAGATCTATTTTTTAAGTATGTGTGTGATGCTAAAAAAATATTTTTTTTTTTAATTGAAAACGTGTGTGTTTATTATTATTTCACAACATTTTCCCCTTTTCTTTTGATACAAAACTGAATATTTCTCTACTTTTTATGTCATCCGTATACTTTGGGCGTTCAGTTTTCTGAACTGGTGTTGATTTTGATCAACTCAGGAAATGAGGATTTAACTGTTTTCAGAAGATGACAGAAAAAAACAATGCATGGTGCAAATTCGAATTCATTGCAAATAGACTTTTTACTGGTACTGTCAAAGCACACTTTTACTCAAATGATTAATGTACGAATGTTCTCTAATAATGAAATGTGAAAATGTTTTGATATTTCAATTCATTTTTGATTATTTATTTGATAATCAATTACATCTCCTAAAATGTATTGTTTAACATTCTGGGTTCCTTTTTGTCAGCGGAATCATCAGGAAAAGTTATTTGTTTTATTAAAAACTCATAAAATTGAAAACACCTAGAAGAACATCTTTTGCATCATAAACTGCAGCAGTAAGTAGGTTATTTTTTTTACCCACTGCTTTGAAACCAGAATGAATAAATAGTCCCTTGTGAAACGAGTACGTTCCCCAAGAGTTGCAATATCAGTGGAAATAAGCATTAAATTAAAGAATGAGTATCAATTTTTGTTGAAATGCTGTACTTTGTTTTTGCCTGTTTTAAAAGAAATCATAATTTACACTTCAAGTTAAGCATATTACAGCTTTTATTTAATTCTTTTTTCTAAAACCAAGTTGTTAATAAGTTGATTTTACATTCTTTAAGAAAAAAGTACAGTGTAATCCGACTTAACAATTGCCAAGGGAATCGTTGAATCCAGGAGCATGAACATTCAATGCAAGTGAAATCCGGAAATGTGTATCATTAAATTGAGGAAATCGGGTGTTGTTAAACCAAAGTTGTACTGTATATTCATTACCCTTTTTTCTTCTCAAGTTATGAAAATACAGCTAACTTCCGGTTATTCTTAGAACAGGGCAGCAAGAAAAACATCGGATAAGCTAATTTGCTGGATAATCCGAAAAGCTAATATATAAAAGAGAAGCTAATATATACAATAGCTTAGATTACCAGTAACATTAACGCATGCATTGAAACTAAAAACAAAACATGTGAAAAACAAGAAAGATAGGCTCATCATTACAAAAGGATCATACGCATATGCAGAGGCAGACTGGGTACCCTAAGAGGCCGCAAATTAAAAACAAAAAATGCACAGGTGCATAAAATCTGAAGTTGCACAGGTTTGTTCAAGGGCAAAGAAAAAAAAAAGGCACTCGGGTTCGTAGGTGAGAAAAAAATATACCGAAGAAGCACAGGTTTAAAGGTGCAGTTCTTATGCAAAAATGTCTTAATTTTTGTCTTAGGAAAATTACACTGAAAAAAAAAGACTTTTTCTTGGGAAATCAATTTAGTAGGTACTTCTACGTGTAACAATTAAGAAACCATTCATACAGTTGGTTCTCCTTTCAGAGACATCCTTGCTAAATATATAAAAAATGCAATTTTTTCGCAATAAAACAATTGTTTTTGCAGAAAAATAAGCATGAAAGTGAGAGGTTGCAATATAAATGGGTGTGGTCTGACAATATGTCACAAAGTGAATTTTATTGTGTACTTGAAACAAATGATTTGTATAGCATTTCATTATCGAAAGACTTTTTAAAAATGTTTTTCTGTGGGGAATTCGTGAGCACTCAGGGAAGAAATATGATCTTCATTTAAATTGCTTATTAAACAATATTTGAGAGGTACGAAGTTGGAGAACCAGAATCCCTAAAAGGCAGAATTAGGCTATATTTGGCTAATTAAGGGGGAAGGGGTTCTTATAATAACTTGAAATAACTATAAGTACTTACATTGAAAAGCAACCATTTCAAATCGAAATAATTGTGCTGAGGAAAAGAAAAGGATTTATATCCTTCTCGAAAGCAGTGATTGACAACTACGAAAGCTTTTTGAACAGAAATATAAATGAAAACCGGTTCTAAGGTAAATACACCCATAGTGGCCAGTGCTTCAGTCGTGGCTATTTCAAGGTTTATATTTCAAAAATTAGGATTCCAGGTATCCCAATGGAATCACAATTTCATCAAATGTGCACTTACGATATTACCTCCTGCATGTTTGAATCCATTGGAAAACCTGGAACCCTATTTTTTTCAAATATAAACGTTGAAGTGGGCACTGTTGAAGCAGTGGCCACTACCGATATGTTCACCTTAATTGGATACATGTCAAATGCACTCAGCTGTGCAAAATGTAGACTAATGCACTGTAGATAAATTAAAAAGATTAGTGTATGATCTGTAGAACTGAAAAAGTACTAATTCATAAATACATATCCTCCATTCGGAAAAAAAGAACAAAGTGAACATTTTTATTATTATTTTTATGTATTCATGAGAGTGACTGATCAAAATATTAGCTTTACTTTCAAGATAAAAAAAAAAAAAGTCAATTTTTGCTCGTTTGTAATTAAATTCCTAATTTTTTCCAGGTAACTAAGAACACTTTTACTCTGGTCTAAACATTTTGAGATATTTATCAACCGAAAAATTTTACTTGTGTCAAAACTAGACAGTGCGTTTCACGTTTGAATTGTTATTGATGTACAAAATCTACTTTCTTCTCATCTATGAAACGTAAACATGAAGGAAAATGTAAAGGAAATCATTTATTTCCCAACAATGAAGTTTCAAAACACTCTATTAATCTGATTTCAAGTTCAAAGCTTTGATTTTGAAGGGGTTTTTTTTTTTCGTGCACAAAATCAATGCTTCGAACATAAATTGCTTAAAAATAAATAAGAATCTTACAAACTGCTAAATATATTCCGCAATGTGCTTAGAAAATATGATTCAGTCTTGAATATTATTTTCTTTAATAACAAAAACAGTGTAAGCGAGCATGAAAATAAAAAAGCAACGACGCTACAGCAGAATGACAGAATGTAAACAAACAAAAAGTTACGGTTAAACGTGTTTAAACTAACGCTAGTGTAAACGCCCGTTTCGGCTCGTGGTTTAACTTTAACACCGTTTAAAAATAAACTAGTATATCTCGGCCAGTGTAAACGGGGTATTAGGTTCACACTGACCTTGACAGCCGATGAACCCTTCAGACCACCGAGAAGGGAAAAGTTGGAGGGAGGAAAGACTTTTATTCGTAAGCAAAGATATCAAGTCACGTGGTAGATTTTGAAGCGAAGCATTGGAAGAAAACAGGTGGCTTTCGCCCGTTTCACACAAAACGTGTCAACTGTTCCTCGTTGTTAAGTCACGAGACTTGAGATGTTTGGCCTAAGCTTTTGCTAAGCCAATGGTTGGACTAGCTCCTTTCATTTACTAATTCCTGCTCTAAGCTTGAGACTACCACAATTCATTTTTGCTGCGCGCCTGAGTATCACGTCGCAGTTCTAGACACTGTACACAATACACACCTGCCTTTTGACAGCCACCGAAATCGCAAGTAATAAGTTCTCGACGGCAACCACCGAACTTATTAACCACCAAATTATCCGAAAAATAAAATTGACTGGTGCATGAATGTTCCGCCAACTAAATAAGCTAAGCCATTAAAAATCATTAAAATGTAAAATTACAAAGCAAGAAAATATATCAAGTAATTAAAAACATTAAAAGTCCCATTAAATGGAAAAGTTGAAACACGAGGAGCAAACATGTCGGCGACGTGAACGAAATTTTTCTATTATATTCAAGGTAGAGAAAGCAAACAAGTTGCCAAGCACCAGTAAGTAACCCTATTTCATGTGAGGCTAATACTCTTAAATTCTTAAATAGTGAAGGAATCAACATGTTTGTTGCCCAAACATGTTGTTTGCCCCGTCAAATTTAGGCACCAATGCCTGACCGTAGAATTTCTTTTTCCTTTGCAAACGTGAACAAGGAGCTGGAAAATACGAGATCAGTCAAAAAGTTAGTTGCACTGCTTGAAAGAACTAATGCTTTTTTCCCCCTCAATACATAATTCAAAAAACTCGTTAACAGTTTTAAACTGAAAAAGTAACCTTTTAAATTGATTTTGATTTTATGCGTTATTTTTATTTTTGATGTATTTTTTGGAAAAATAATATCAACAAATCTTCGTTAAGGTACTACGAGTAAGTGGAATAGCACATTCCCGGTAGCAGAAGCAGCTCGACGCACGTCGCAGATTCTTAAGAAAATCTGAATACTATTTCGCAGCTGGAGATGAAAAAAAGGGAAGAAAAGAACATTTTTAAAGGCGAAAATATTAAAGTTCAATGAACTAAGATGCGTACCGTGTTTTTTGGGATATTATCTACAGGTTACACACGTACGCGTAGTCTATGAGCTTAGCATTTTTTTTATTTTATTTTATTTATTTTTTTTTATTTCCTTTTTTTTTACGATTAATTTATTGTCAGTTTATCTTACAAACTATTTTCTGTTTTTTTAAATATATATATGTATATATATATATATATATATATATATATATATATATATATATATATATATATATATATATATATATATATATATATATATATATACATATATATATACATATATATATATATATATATATATATATATATATATACATATATATATATATATATATATATATATATATACATATATATATATATATATATATATATATATATATATATATATATATATATATATATATATATATATATATATATATATATATATATATATATAAATTGATGTTGCAGACTGCTGATAGAAATTTCCCTTCTGGGGCAAGCTTGTGTATATTTTTTCTAATAACTTATTTTTATCTTTCAGTACAACTTGAATGGCAAAAAGATGGAAATTATTGTGAAGAAAATCATTAACAAAAAGCCTTTCAACCAAGAGACTGTTATTAATCCAGAGAGCTTGAAGCATTTTTATAACATTCCAGAATTACGCGGGTTCTAAAATTGTCATGATACTTCAGATTATTAAAATAAAATGAATATTGATAATGAATAATTAATAATTTGAATAATGAGTACATGATTAAATCTTTTTCAAATGAAAATAAGACATTTATATTACGGTTGAGTGCTTTATTCACCATTTTCATTATCTCTTACTACATTACGTTCTATTTCTCTTATCTATTTTTACAAGCATGCATTGCATCGCAAAGTTTTGGCAAACTGCTTGATATGTTTAAAAGAAATTATAATTATATATACTGCCGTGGGCAGGTTAGGGGCAGTAACTGCAAAAATTTTTTTTTTCTTTCTTTCCTTCGGTTTTTTTTTGTCATCTATTGTACGTTAGCTTTATTGTACAAGCTTGCTTATTTAGCTTCCGCTTAAAAGAAGCGCAAAGAAAATGTCTCATTCCAACATTTCCTTATTGTTAGAACTGACTCCAAAACGTGTTTCTTCAAATATCTCGAACTGCAAATAGTGTAGTTTATCTACTCACAGCAATATATATATATATATATATATATATGGTAGGATTCAAAAGTTAATGAGCCTTCGCTTAAAACGACAAATTTATTTAGCTGATCAGCATACTTGACTAATAGTTTTCAAAATCCTGCATCAATGCACTTTTGTAGGCGAGTTCTCCAGGACGGCAATCCTGAAGTCTTGTACCGGGATTAATGCAAGGGCTGCCTTGACATTTGCTTGGATGTCCTCGATGGAGACGATACGTCTTTCAGCGCTGATTTCAATTGTAGTAACAGTAAGGAGTCAGGAGGTGACAAGTCCGGACTGTAGGGAGGCTGGGGTATCATGAGAACGTTGATTCGAACCTTCTTCCATCAGAACTTTTTGCACAAGTTTCGCGCAGACTTTCCACGTGTGCAACTCCTCGGTAAGAATGCGTTGTACCGTTGTCTCCGATAAGACCAGGGCTTCTGTTGGGAGAGACTCAAACGCCGGGTCATGTTCAAAAATTCACGCACTCACTGCACATTCATGTCAGTATGGGCCGACGACGGGTGTCCATACTGTGGTTCGTCAACCACTTCTTCCCGGCCCTCACGAAAAGTCTTGTGCCACTTTTTGACTTGTGAATAAGACAGCCACTCAGTCCCAAACGCCTGTTGAAGCATTGTAAACGTTTCGGAAGGAGACCGGAAGCAAATTTGAGAGCATAGCGCAGCTTTAACAAACTGTCGATATCGCCGTGTCACGCACCACCGCATAGGAGCTACTGTTAAGGCCGAAGCCACCCTTCCAAAAGCTGGGAGGCAACTGACCCGCGTTGCGCTGTGAAGCAAACAGCCCCCCCCCCCCCCGGCCACCGTCGCTGCCAAGCGGAGCGGACTGCAGGGTGCTCACGCGTCAGTAGCGTGAGGCTAATTAATTTTGAATCCTACCTTTATATATATATATATATATATATATATATGCATGTTAGGGTGATGTAGTAGCCTCTTACCAAGCCTATTTATCACACAAAATTTCAGCTAAGTCAAATAATATCTTCAGGCACCCATTTTGGCTTTCAATTTTAAATATTTAGCCGGATTTTTCACCAAACTGGTGAAAATGGAAGAATAAAATGTAATTATCTCTCATTTGAAAATACGAATGGTTCAAAATTAAATTCTGGAGAAATTAATTCTAAATGTGCAGTTAGTTGAATGACTTAGGTCAAAATTTCTCAAACTCTGGTCCGTGGACCCCCGGTGGTCCGCGATTCCATACCAGATATGGTCCGCCGTGTTATCCAGCTAAAACGTTAAAGGGTCATTCTATGTCAAATCATCCAGAATTTTTTGAAAATGCTACCCACCATCTCCGATTTCATTCAAATTTGGTGTACTTGTAGACTTTTTGATGCTGATTATGAAAATATAAATTATATTGAGATTGATGAAGGGGTTGAAAAGTTACGGGAATTTGAACATATGTCAAGATGATTTTTTTTTTTTTTTGCCGTCATTTTGGTTGACACAAAGACGGGTATAAATGGCTATGACTCATTAACACATACTCACAGAGATTTGAATTTTTCTTTATTTTGTTCAGTGTGATGTAAACCTGAATTCAAACTGGGCTTAACTTGTATAACTTTTTAAAAAGAATTTTCTATGAGTATTTATTTTTAATTTTTTGACTCAAAAACGGAGTAACTTTGACAGAAATTTATTCAAAGTAGACTCCCTTCGATTTTAACCAAATTTTGTGCACAGGTACCTCTAAGTGCGTTAAAACATCGGGTAAAAAATCTCGTAGGCCATTCACAGACAATCGTTAAAAAAACACAATTTTTTATTTTCATTCCAAAAAAATTAACTCCTTTCAAAAATAAAGTTTATTAAACTGCGTTTACGGTAAAATGAAAGTCATCACGTGTAAAAGAAGCCACAACACGAGAATTTAGGTGTGTACAAAATAAATACGGAAAGATAAGATTGTCTATCATTAAAGGTATCTATATTGTTGTTGCTGTTGCATGCCCCGATGGTCAACAGTGCTAGACCAGGTTCATGAGTTTGTTTACCCTCAAGAAATCCAGCACCGTCACTGGGTCTTCAGTCAAATCCCTCCCTCCTGGAAAGCCTCAGGCACGACAGTAAATGGTCAGGCGAAGCCTGCTCAACAGAACACTCGGAACAAGTCTGAAAGATCTTCGATCCCTCCAAAAATTTTAAAGTTTTAAGATGTCCACTACGAAAACGGGCAAGAGTTGTTTGTTCCTGTCTGTCAAACCCAGGGGCCAGAGAGCCACCAGGTCGTGAACATCTGTACCAATGGTGTTCTGGCTCTGGCTGGACAATACAAGTGATATTATCCCTGTGTTTAATCTTTGGGTGGATCTCCTGATTCCTGAAAGGTTAATGATGCCGCTGGCTCTGAGACCTCAGCAGCATTAGCTTTTGCCAAGGTATCCGCGACCTCATTACCCTCTATTTCCACATGGGAAGGAATCCACTGCATCTGAATTTGGTGAGAGACGGAAAGTTGTTTTAGTTTGTTAAGTATTGAAATTCCTTCACTATCTCTCACACTTTGCCATCTGGTCAGATGCTGTATTGCACTTCTGCTATCAGATAGAATCCAGATTTCGGTTCCATGGGGAAGAAGCTCTAGAGAGTCTAGAGCTTCATCAATGGCCATTAGCTCACTACGGAACACAGAGCAGTAATTAGGGTCTCTCCTCTGAATCCTCAAGTCGAGGTTTGAGATTTGATGTAAATTCCACTACCAGAGCGGTTATTATCGTCTTTACTGCCATCCGTATAGACTCGAATAGCGCCAATTGGTATCTCTCCAATTCACTCTAGAGCTACTTATTAAATAGGCTGGAAGATCTGTTTGTTTATTCACTTAAACCGGTAAGTCAGGATGGAAAAAGACGCCGTCAAGATCATCCGCTGGGTCTAGACATTGTGTCAGATGATGTGATTCCACAGTATTATCGATTATATTAAGAGAGGCTAATTGGCTAAAGGGACTGTTCCTTCTGAGCCTTTGATTTTTACGCCAATTTACGAAGTAAATAGATTTACGGTTTTGTGTACCAAGAGCTCTGAGCTTGTTGCAATATTTTGTTAGGCATGCTCGTTTCCTAAGACTTAGTGGCTGAAGGTTTGCCTAGTAAAGCACAATATCACTAGGACAAGTGTTTCTCAGCCCGGTAATAATCATCACTAGAGTAATAATCCGGGCAGCGCTGAGCTGGACTTTCTCGAGTTTCTGTAGATTTGTAGCAGAGGCAGAGCAATAAATTGGGATGCCATACTCTAAGATTGGTATGATTAGTGAGATATACGTGTTTCTGATTGTTCCAGAATCAGACCCCCGATCACGCCCAGAGAAGTACCTCAAGATGTTTAGTCTCCTTCTAGCCTTAAGCACAAGATGATCAATATGACTGTTTCCCAGTATTTCAGGGTCCAACACAAATCCCAAATATTTTGATGTTTATCCACATTCAGCAATTGACCATTTAGTACGATATTGGGATTATAATTATAAATCTTTCTGTTAATAATAAAGAAGGCTACCAAAGATTTAGTTGGATTAAAACACAGTTTGTGATCATCAGAGAAATTCCGAATGTCTTCTAAGACTTGGTTAATGACTCTCCAAGCTCTTCAAGTCAGAATCGGATTTCCAAACGACAATGTCGTCCGTGAAAGTGCCAACTTCACATTTTTCCTTAATGATTTTTTCAATGCCTGATAAGTAAAGTGAGAACAGAGTTGGGCTCAGTACTGACCCTTGAGGTACCCCTTGAGAGATCCTTAAACTCCTGGAGAGGGAAATGTTATACTTCCCTTGGATAAATCTACTTCTCAAAAAATCGTATATCCAGGGAAGAGCTTTAGCTCCAATTCCAAATTTTTTAGATAGTTTTATAATTAGTAAATTATTTCAGACTCAGTCAAATGCTTTTGACAAGTCCAGGAAGACTGCGATTGTATGATTAGTCGGTTTCCTGTTTTGGGCATCTCTAATCTCCTAACAGAAGTAAAGTAATCGGTCAGTATAGTGTAATGTCCCTCTCTGAAGCCGTACTGCTCCTCTGGGAAAAGATTGTGCGAATGTAGGTGAAAAGTGAGTCTTCTCAGAACCATTTTCTCCATGATTTTGCATGCAATACTGGTTAGGGCAATAGGTCGATAGCTCTCCGGAGAGCTGTCGGTTTTGCCAGATTTCTTAATAGGTATGACTGTCGCTCTTCTCCAGTCCCTAGGAAGATGTCCCTTATTCCAGGAACTATTAATAATATATGGTATCTATATTACGTTGACACTTGGTCTGGCCGACAAACTGGATATTATATCCCATTCAGTGGAGTACTCATCTCTAACACCCTGTGTTAGTCCGACTGAGGGACTCCTTGGAGTTCACTTCCACTCTGAACTACCGTCTCAAACCAACAAAAACTCTGATGTCCCTGAATATCTACGACAACTGGCTCTGCAGGTCATAAATAGTATACCGAGTTACGCTACTCTTATTTATACAGATGGGAGTAAAGACGAGTCAAATCATACTGGGAGTGGTATATACATTGAGAATCCTTCTGTACGTCTCTCTCGACGCAACCCAGACCACTGCTCGGTCTTTAAGAGCGAATTAATAGCTATTAAGGAGGGTTTAAATCAAATTCTCCACTCCACAGACTGTAGTGACATCTGGATTCTTACAGACAGCCGTAGCTCAATTCAACATCTACAGGACTGGAACCAAGTAAATGACCTAGTAAGCATTCAAATCATCAATATGCTTAAAACTATTTCAAAGCGAAGAGACGTCCACCTTCAGTGGATCCCCTCCCACGTCAACATTCCGGGAAATGAAACCGCGGATGCTTTGGCAAAAAGAGGCTGCTCTGAGATGGCCACGACTGATTACGACCTAACCTTTGAAGAAATTTTCTCTGCGGCGAAAAATAGAGACCGGCTTGTCTGGCTTGCTCCTCCAGCTCATTCTTGGTACAGTAGACCAAAACCAGGAGGTGCATTACGTTTCAAGGCCGACAGACAGGATCAAACGGCCATCTCAAGACTCTTCAGTGGGCACCTGAAATGCATGTCATTTGAATCCGGCCGTAAAGTCTTCCCAACGTGTCCCAAGTGCCATCTGCTGCCGGCCTCCCCGCAACACCTACTGGATTGCTTGGGGCTCACTCTTGAGGATGTCCGCGACAACCCACTCCTGGTGCTCGACTTTGCGAGGGTGCATGGAATTATGGATTTGATCTAGCTGTCGCTAGATCCTGAAGGATTGGACACAACAACAACAACATATTACGTTGACTTACAGTACAGAATGAAAACATTAAATTTGAATCCGAAACTATTATAAGTATGTTATAAAATAGCTATGAATAATCTTATTAATAAATAAACTTCAAATGAATAATAACATGAAATATTACTCTATGTATTTGGATTTACTTCAGCTTACGTATTTGCAATTTGGTAAGGGTGAACATCAATGAGTGTTGCAAAAATTCTGTTTCGTGTGAAGCGTAAGGTAATAATTGCAAACATTATTTTCTTGCACTACTTTTTTTAAAAAGTGATCAATATCTTTTCGAGTTACTTTATTGTTACAAAACTTTAAAATAGTGATAGCAGCATTCAACACACAGTCAAGCATCCCGTATCCCAGATGATTTGGGGATGTATTTCTGATCAAGGAGTTGGTGGGCTTCACTTTGTGCAAGGAACAGTAAACGCTCAGGTGTATATTGGCATTTCGATTTCGATTTCGATTCCGAGTCACAACTGACTACAACTGTATTTATGTCGAGGACTGCATACTAAGTGCCTTGCCTCCATTATTTTTTTATACCGATAGATGGCAGCACCATCACCGGATCGGACAGTTAATGAGAATTTAGAACTAGACCAGGAGCTAATAGCTACCTGGTGCTAGCACCCCCAAAGGTATCGTTTTACTTGGAGGACATTGAGACCACGAGCAAATTTAACGTCGCCCAGTCCCCTTTAATGACGACAGTGGATCTTCGACCATCGAGGTTCGAACTCTGGACCCTCCGGCCCCGAATCCGACACTCTACCAGTCGGGCTCACGGCCCATATTGTCATTTAGGATGAGAAATTGCTTCCTACTATCCGGGATCACTTCGCTTCAGTTCAGATCCAAACGTCATTTTCCAGGATGATTTTGCTCTGTGCCATCCTGCAAAACTGGTAAGTAACAATGTAAGAACCTTTATCATGCCATTAGACTTAAATTGACCAGTGGCGTACCCAGGGGGTGGGCTGATAGGGCTACAGCCCCCCCCCCCCCGAAATTTTCAAAATTAATTACAAAAATTATAATAAAGAACAAGTTTTTTTTATGATGTATTTTTGAAATCTTACATTCGTATTGATATCAGAAAAGCGATACATGAACTTTTCTTAGCTACAGTTCATAAGTATCCCCCCCCCCAGCTCAAAGACTTTCGAGCTCAGCCCCCCCCCCCCCCCCCGAACTGATTTGTCTGCGTACGCCGCTGAAATTGACATGGGGTTAAGTAATCTTTTTTCTCTAAACTCACACGCAGGTTCAGAAATGGAAAAATGAGCATAGGGTCAGCAGTTTGCCTTGGTCCGGAAACAGCCCCTATTTGAATCCGATCGAAAATTGTTGGAATTGAGTGTTGAAGTGATGAGAAAAACAGAAGCCAACATCACCGGGAATCAATAACTCGTGTCTGAATTCAGTAAAGAATACATTCAATCACTTATCCGTTCAATGCCCCGTACATGTCAAAATCGTCCGAAATTTTTTCGTAATTGAAATCTTAAAAACGTGATTGGGGACCATATTTGGAAACACTACCCAGTAAGCAAAATATCTTGCCTCAGTATTGCATAAAGATTGACATGCAAGAAAAATCATCTTGCATTAATGCTGCCTCAATGTTGTTATGTTACTCCATTTATGCTGTCAGCATGCTGCCACAATATTGACTGACAAGGTGTATGCAGCATAATATCAGGAAAATATCAAGGTAGGCTGCTTTTGTAATATTGCATACGTATTGATATGACAGGATAATATCAAGATGTTGTCATGACAGCATGAAATCAAGGTCTAGGCAAGATGATCTTGCTTTTGTAATCTTGCATACGTATTGATATGACAGGATAATATCAAGATGTTGTCATGACAGCATGAAATCAAGGTCTAGGCAAGATGATCTTGCTTTTGTAATATTGCATACGTATTGATATGACATGAAAATGTCAGGATACATTGACATGACAGTATGAAATCAGCACGCTTGCAAGGTGTTTTATCTATTTATTTATTTGTATTATTTTCACTTTAAACTCGAGAATTAAATTTCATTCTTTAATTATTTCTGTTATTCTTCAAGATAGTTTTTTAGCCTAAGAATATTTCCTTAAAGCTGACATCTGATCGGAAATTCATATAAAGGTATAAATAGTACTCGCAATTTAATTTAAAAAATGAAAGTTTCTTCATTTTGCGTAATACTTGACTTATTTTTTAAATTCATGCTTCTAATTGTATTATAAAGACATAAAATGCCTAGTTAGGAATAATTGCGGAAGTTTTTATAACACATTTAAGTGTAAAGAAAGCAAAATAATAAATAAGTAAATAAATACAAAAAAGTAGATTTCCAAATGGATGTCAGCATTGAAAATATCCCATGGACAAAACACATGAATTTATCTTAAAGAATAACATAAATAACCATTGAATAAAATTGATCTTACTCATGAGATTGAAGTGATAATACGAAATTCTGGGCTTCATGTCCTTTGTTTCAAAGTCTAGGGACGAAAAAAGTTATTTTCGGCCATTTCTAACAGCGGTTTTGGTAACGTTAGCGTGATTACCCGATAAATAGTCAGCAACTTTTGAATTTTTTTTAATTTTAAAACTTCTTTTCAAAAGCAATTCAGATTTTCCCCCAACATTAGGCAAATTTTGGAAAGGAAGAGAGAATCCTCCCCTGACAGGTTATCTTTGGAGACATTTAGAAGTTAGGAGCGGTTAGAAATCTTCCTCCGAAATTATCCAAAATTGAAATCCTCTAAACTACGACCTATTGCAACTGTTTAGGTTTGGTTTTAAAGATTAATTTCGTGCTAGTTAAATTATTGTTAATCTCGGGATTTGGTGGGTTTTCACTTTTCAGTATGTTAGGTACTGGTTTATAGGAGGTACTGACTTCAAAAGGTGATTAAAAGTTAAGAGATCGTATATAGTTAGTTAGGTATTAAAACAATTTGTGATATAGTATTTAAAATCAGTGTTTATTTTATAATTTGGTGTTTAGTTTAGTTGATTTTTGTATTGGAATTGTAAAATTAATTTGATTTATAGATTTGGGTAGGAAATCGTGTGTAAATGTGACCAATTATTTTTTTACTTTAGTTCCTGGGTGTTTTTTTAGGGCGGTTGTTTTTTTTAATTAAAAAATAATTGGTGGTTATGTTAGTGAAAGGATATGGGTTCGGGGATCTTCCTCCAGAAATATTTTGAAATTGATGGTTTTAAAAGTGCCTAAACAACTGCGTTTTTATAACATCAATTTCCATTATTACCCCAATCGAACAACTAAAATTCATTTTAAATTTCTTGCAGGGAAATTTCTTCAGAGTTAAGGAGAGAAACATTTGGAAACCCTTCTTTTCAGACTGACTAGGGGAAAAATGAGGAGGGGGGGGGTAAAAGAAAGAGGCTGGTACTTAATTTGCTAAGCAACAACTCGCATCTGTTAAATATTTTTAATTTAAAGATTTCTTTTTGAAAAAATTAAGTTTTTTTTCCCCAACATTATTTGCTTTAATTTTTGTTAAAATAACTTCGCTTTCCCAAGACGCTTTCTTTTCTTGAATAAGGGGTAAGGAACCCCTGACCCCTTCTGAACTCCACACCATTGCCAAGTGCCTTCTAACACAGGGTTCCCAAACTTTATCGCGGCACCTTTAGAAAAATTAGAATTTTCTCACGGCATATAGTCTAGTTTTATGTACATATTATTACCATGGGCACTTCGCAGCACCCCTCACCTCTTCCAACGGCATCCAGTTCGGAAATCCCTGATCTAACGTATTATAAAAATTATTCTCGCTATTATTTTTTTTCAGTCATTTATTTATTTATTATTATTATTACTATTAATATAATCCACTATAATATTAAAATCTGTTCGCGTCCGTCTGTCTGTCTGTCTGAAGATCGATCTTTTCGAAAACCACCGCGAATCGGGAGTCAAACGAGATACCGATAAATTCGAAATTTTCCAATGAAAACAATAGGACCAATCTCATAATTGTACGACTTTAATTAGCGGAGATATTAATTAAAACGTTAATTAACATAACGTTATTCAGGAATTTTTATTTCTTTCCTGTTGCCATTTTGCATATGGGTGAGCAAATAAAATTCTAAAAATTGTTTTAAAAAAGATTTTTTTGGCTGCTGTCCAAATCTTAAAACAACGTTTCCATCTAGAATTTCATTTTAAATTAGTTTAAAATTGGTTGCTCTATTCGGACATTTATCGTCTGTCCTTTCTTATTTTTTCACATTCAACGTTCTTAACTCTTTTCAGAATATGAAAAATGTTTCTTTAGTAATGTTTATTGATTGTAGTGTAAGTTTATCATTCACCGGCCTCATATTTTGGTACATTTAGGATGTGCGACTAATTATGTTTATTTTGCTGGACTTTTTGCCGTCACATGGGTGAGTTTTCGAATTGTAATAAATCTCTTTTTCCTTCCTGTTTCGATTTTTGCAATACAGTTTGTATCGTTAAAAGAATACGTTAAATTAAGAGTGTTTGGATTTCTTTAAGTGAAACAGAATTGAACAAAAAAGATTATTTTTAAGGATTTTAACTAAAGCTTAATTGGAATCTGATGACTTGATATTAAATTAATACTTATTGGTATTTAATAAGTCTTGGTGTTTTAGTTTCACGTAATCAACAAAAAAGTGTGTGTAATTTTATGTAAAAAGCTGATTGTAATTGTACATAAATATTTCAGACATATTCTATCAGATTTAATTCAGTTTAAAGTGAGCACATATTAGAGTTGAGAATGCATATATTTTCATCTTTTGCGCTAATTGAAAACACTCATAACTTGTATTATTGATAAATATGATTAACGTTAAAGAGGTTTTTGCCAAAAATATGCTCTACTGGTGTTTTGCAAACCTTGCATTACGCGTAATTATTTACTCTTTAGCGCTTTAGAAACTGATGTCAGAATAAAACAAAAACATCAATTGAACAGCTCTTTCATTTTTTAAGTAGCCCGTGCAACGCCGGGCACGCAGGCTAGTTATTATTATTATTTGTAGCCTAAAGTTAGTAAATTATCAGTGAGCAAACTGAAACCAAATAATAACTACCTTTAGTTAAAATTTTCTTCCAGATTTTGGAGGGGCCCGGGCCCCCTCAGCCCCTCCCTTATTTACGCCCTTGCGCTCGTGGTTATATCGCGGTAGTTTAAAAAGCAGCAGACGACGCTCTCAAACACGCTCACAGAGCGTGTAAAATTTGATACACGATCGGATTGGCCGAATCATACCACGTGATCTCGCAAACCACGTCAAGACATGTCGGTAAGAGCGGTTGCAACCTCATCGACCACTTTATTCGCAACTCCAACGAACTATAGGGGGCACTGCAGTCACTGTTTAATGGCGGAATTGAAAACTAAAACAAACGCATGTGGTAGCGAAGAAAATGCTAAAAGTGTTGTGATTTTTGTTCGTATGTATGATTTTTTCGCTTTATTCGTTTGAAAAGATTTTTCAAAGTCTTGTGGATATTCTGACCCATATAGAAAGAGATTAGAAACCAAAAAGTATTACGAAAGTAAACAATTAATGCAGAACACACAGTAAGTTGTTCTGAAGCAGCCATTTTCACGATGTTGAATTCGGAATTCATAAATTTTTGGTTCGCTTCGAACGGCATTTTCATTTTGTACCGTTTTTTCTATACATTAGTACATATTAAGTTCAGTTTCGTGACATTTCCAGCATTTGTTGACATTTTTGTCACATAGTGCACATACGTGGCAGACTGTCAAGAGTAACGTTTAACACTAGATAATTTATTTCTATGACTATATGATTGGATATCCAAAGAAATCATGCATTTAATTCATTCGTCATGGAAATAATTTACCTGATATGCGAAATCTTGTCAAGATACATTATTCTTTCACATAATTTTAAAACCATAACACTATAAACAGATTTTTGGCGAACTTTTATTTTTTATTGTTCAAATTCTTAACGTTCTTTCTGGATTTTTCAATCTGTTCTGCGATAAATATTTTCAAGAAAATTTATTTGCATACTGTCTATTTCAGTAGGATACTGTAGTAACAAATTTTATTTAAATCATTTATGTGGAATTAGGTTAAAGAAAAGTGTCCAGTCAATGTTGTTAAGTTCGTTTTTTTTTTCATCGAATTGAAAAACTGATATTTATTCAAATTCACTCAGAACAAAATAAATAAAATGTGTACTCACAGTTTATATATGGTGGTAGTTTTCTTTTCAGTTGATTGACCATTATTTCTTTTTACTTATCGAATTCTGTAATCTTACTATCATTTTATTCCACTCATGATAAAAATTAAAAATGGTTTAACTAAAAACGCGAAAACTCGCCAAGGCTACTTTGCTTGCACAATACTAAAACTACTATAACCCTAAACAAATTTGGCGAAACCTTTCAGCTGAGAATAAAAGGAATAAAGTAAATTCTTTCTCGGTTATTCATTTTGTTCTACGATAATATATTCAAGAAAATATTTTGCATACTGTCCATTCCAACTAAATGCTGCTGTGAAATATGATTAGTTAAATTAATTTAAGATTAAAAAAAACTCATATTCTTACAAATTCATACAAAACAATAAAAAATTTTACCTGGTATAACGTTATCCAATTTTGTTAATCCAGAGTTTTCTTGTTTACGCTTCCACCATTTAATACTTTTTTGAAAGAAATAAGAAAAACTAATATTATTTTGAGAAGCTCGAGAATACTACTAAGGGACGAATTAATTTCTGTAGCTGAAAGCAAACTAAGACACATCGATTGCGTTAATAAATACTCAGAACAAACTGCCTGTGTTTACGTCAACAGACACACGTGATGCGCAACGTGGCAATGTTTTAGGTGCAGACGCAGTTTTATAAATCACCGCAAGGTAGCGTATTCGAGCGCTGGAGTTCCGAATGTAGTGCGAACGCTTGCGGTTGCATCGGTGCAACCGCGCCACTACTTTACAGTATATTTGTGGCAACAAGCTTAGACGCGCGCTGGTTGTGTTTATAAATTTTACTAGATATCTCGAGAGATTTAATTTTTTTGAAAACAATCTTGTGCGATCTAAGGAGAAAATGACGGATGAACAGGTATATAAATATGCAAATATCTCCATAATTTAAATTGTTTTGAACGAGTTCGTATTTTTAACACAGTTGTATCCACATTTATGCTTATAACTCGCGAATATCTCGTGTGTTTTTGCATGTATGCCTGTTATGAATTATGATTACCAATGGGTGCAATAAATGTTGATTACATTACTTGGGGTTATTAATTACGAGTTGCACATCGAATTATTTTTTTTTTCTCATATTTCAATGTACGTGAATTATTAACAGTTGTAAAGCAGAGAGAGAGAGAGAGAAAAAAAGACATTTGCTTTTATATAGATGAAATGTCAAAACCTTTTAATGACTTCGTTCTGTTCTTCATTTTCGCATTTTACTGCTTGTGTTTTCGCAGCAACTGACCTTAACCCAGAATCAGAAGCGTAGTAAACACTCGCTCGTAAACACGATTAATGCATATTTTTTACTACTGAATCATATAACTGTAAAAATAGCTAACAGAAGAGAAATGAGTAAGACAGGTAGACTAATGCTAAATTAAACTCTATTAAAATTGATAAAAATGAAAAATGAGAATATTAATAGTAAAAGAAACCTTAAGTTTAAGTCTGTATATTGTTTTATTTAATAATACAAGAAAATACAGGGTGGCGACAGATCACGGAAAAGTCAGGGAACTTTATTAATCAGGGGAAAATCAGGGAATCTTGAAAAAATAACAAAAATTCAGGGAAAATTGATCAAATAAAGAAAATTTTTTTTTGTTTGCTTTGCAAAATTAAGTACTCTAATTTCCTATGTGTCTTCCGCTGATTATCTGTTGAGAAAAAGTGAAATATGATTATACATTGCTGCGTATTTGTGCATCTTTTTATCTCAATGTCAAAGGTGCTGAATCATAACATATTAAACACGGGATGAATTTCCTATGATTGCATCTGTGTCCGTAAAGTTGTTTATTTTACGTAGCTTGAATTTGCCTTTTCACAAGGTCCATGCTACGTAAAATAAACAACCCTACAGGCAAAGAGGAAGCTGTCGTTAATGCCTTAGCTCCCTTGCCTTAACTCATTGTCTGTAAGTAATTAGCATACTGTAATCATGATTTCAAGAAAAAATGTTTGTTTTTTAAATTAATTCAAATAAAAAATTTTAAATTATTACTTTTTCACGTTTTTAATTTAATTGCTAAAATTGAATGTTGAATGAAAATCAACTCTGTTCTTTGCCATCATATTATTCGCTGTCGCCTCAGATTACACGAAAGGGTTTTCTTTTTTGGACTTTAAAAATCTTTTATTTTAAAACCAAGTTACATATACATTTATATTTTGAAATTAATTGATTTTTTTTTTTGCATTTCAATGTTTGTTACAAAAATAACATTACGATTTTTTTTCCTGACAAATAAGAAAATCATTTAAAATTGAGTTACCTTTTGTACATCTTTTTTTTTTTTTGTTATTCCTTGCATCAATAATTATACTGCTTGAAAATTTAGGTCAAAAATTTTTCTATATAAACTTTTTAGTTTTATCATGATTAGATATTTCTTTAAGAGTGTTTGTAATAATTTCTTAGAATTCTTATGTTAACTGGTGACTGGAAGTAAAATATTTGTTTTAGATTTCCTATAATATTTTCTTGTAGATCGGCTTTTCTTAAATTGTGTTTCGCGGAGCCCAAGGGATTTTTGGATATGATTCAAAGGTTCCACGAAACTATCGTTCTTCATTTTGGCTAACTTTATTTTTAGAAAACTCTAAAAATGTATTGAAATAATAAATTTTCATAACTTAAAGTAAAGAAAAGTAAAATTTTAAAATGTTGTTTGTGTCTCTAAAACTTTATTTTCCAAGTCGTTTTTAGATTTAATTAATTTATTTTTTTTTTTGTGTTTGAAAATTACGTTTTGACGTGAAAAAATTGTATTTGAAATAATTTTCACCTTCACTAAGTAAAACATTTCAAGATGTTGCTTTAAACAATACTACTTATGAAAACAACATGGGTTCCACAAAGAAAGTGGTTATTTTAAAGGGTTCCACTCATTAAAAAAATTAGGAAACACTGATTGTAGATAATTTAATGTACTACTTTTACTAAAATAAGGAGCACCTTTTCAAGTTATATTTTTAATTAACAGCTTAAAACTTTTTTAAATGCTGCATTTTATTTAATATGCAATGGTTTTAAAGTAGGGCAAAGCAAGGAAACCATTATCATTGGTAACGTAAGTCAGGGAAATTTGGTGAACTTAATCGGGGAAAAGTCAGGGAACTTTTTTTCAAAGTTTCTGTCGCCACCCTGAAAATAAAGAGTGGTTTGAGGATGCATACTATATTGAGGACTTTACGCTGATTGAAAATATCGGATATTTTTGAACCCTGTTTATAACATACTCATAACAAAACAGCACCTTGCTTGTGTTTTAGGAAAAAAATCTTTGCTGAATGGAGCCTTTTCTCTTTTGCTATAATTTGAAACATATAAATTCAAAACTCTTTAAACTAATTAAAATTTTACATAACCTTCTTCCATAGGTAGATAACCTAGATGGATATGCCATGCATGGATACATTTTCTGTAGATATGTGCATTGCCTTAGGTTTGACCACAGGGGGGGGGGGGGAATTAGGGCTCAAGTTGTGCCATCAACAATTTGAGTGTGGGGGGGGGGGGGGTTATTCAGATGTATTTGATTTATTTTTAATTTAAATTATTTAATTTATTTTATTTTTTTTTGTTTATGTTTTATTTTATTAATTTTTTTTTAGTTTGTGTGTGTGTATGTCATTGGCATAGCACAGAACTTTTCAAATGAAATAATAATAATTACAAATAAATAAATAGAAAATATTTGAAAAAAAAAAATAAAAAATTAAAAAAAAATATTAAAGAAAAAAGCTAAAAAAATTAGAGAGTTTAAAAAAAATTTAGGGGAGAATATGTGCCATTGAACTTGCGGGGGGGGGGGCACCCGTGCAACACCTGATATGATAATTGTTTACTAATATTAAACATTATCTTCAAAATCGGGAGATAACTAATGAAAAAAGTTCACCTTTTGTTCTCATGGATGCATGTTTGAAATCAAAAGGCATTGCATTGATAAAATTTGGCCAATTTATTGTGTAGGAACTGATGTGATATACCCCACCCTTGGCGACTTTTTCCTGTTGGCGCCAAGAAAGCGTCGCCAAGAAAACGATGTATGACGACATATGTCATACATCGTTCTCAGCGATGCTTTTTTAGCGCCAACAGGAAAAAATCAGATAAAAAAACATGATCAAAGCACTTCAGAACACAATATATATAAAAACAACATAAAAGCACAACAAAAAACATCACGAATATATGCTTCAAAAATGTACAGGGCCGGGGTTTTTTGTAAACATATTAAAATACAATGAAATAAATTATTGTATTAATTACAAGTTGAAATTAATGCATTAAATTTTTTTTTCATCATTTCTCCGGGATACGAGCCCTCGGTCTCATAGTACTTTCGTAATGAGACCTCGGCTCGCCGGCCCTGCCTCGGTCTCATTACGAAAGTACTATGAGACCTCTGGCTCGCCAGGACCTCGGTCCGTTATCCCTCCGACTGTTAATATACATTACAGTCGGAGTATGGTCACAGTTATGTATATTTTCATGGAGACTCCCAAGGGTGGCTCCTTCCGTTCAGTGTACAATAATGACACAGTTTTAAGTGTGAAATATGCACCATTATTGTGCAGATTTATTAATAAAATTCAGCATTTTTAAGAGTACAACCGAAAGAACTTTCAATTGTTAACATAAAATTCAGTACCTAAAGGAGGCACGTTAATAGAATGTCTAAATAATTCGTGGCATCGATAAGAATTAACTTTTAGAACAAAATAACCGTACTATTTCTGTAAAATTAATTTACATACAGTAAAAATAAAGTTAAAAACTACAAGAACCCCTCAAGGATTTGTAAAAACAAAGAATTTTGGAAGTGAGAGGTTTTTTTTGAATTCTAAAATAAAGAACTTACCTTTTTATATGGTATAAATATTCACACTCAGTCTAAAACAATACATTATATGACAATGGCACGTTACAGATACACACCACGTTGGAGTTAACTTTTAATTAACCTTCAAGTTTGAAGAAACTGGCATTTTCTAATGTTTTTACTTCAAAACACAACTACTGAATTTAAACTAACACAAAATAAGCATTCCTGTAAGGTATATTGCACGAAACAACACCACGTATCTCTCCTGCGTGAAACCCAAACAACCCAAGTAAACAAGTTTGAACAGATCTGTGATTGCCTTCGAGTTGCTAAACACAGGTTAGTTTGGCCAGGGATGCCATGCATAAAAAATTATCGCTTCATTGGCGAGAAAAATATTTTAATTTTGTGCAAAAAAATCGAATGTCGCCAAATGGGGGGGTATATCACATCTGTACCATTGTGTATTCTTTTACGTACCTGTAGATAGTTTTGTGTGCAGATATTTTATATTTTTATCTTACAATGACTCAAGGGCGCCCATATAGGGGGGCTCGAGCCCCCCTTTGAAATTAGAGGTGTAGACTGGTATTTTTCTTTGGTAGCCAGTGGCTACCAACACCAAAAACTTTGGTAGCCACTTCAAATTTTTGGTAGCCAAACATACACCCATATATATATATATATATATATATATATATACAGAAAAGCACCGTTTATACATTTCTCTTTGGTACATTTTTTGAATTAGTTCCTGCAGAATCCACTACATTTTAATGCATACCTATTGTACGTTTTTCCCCTTATACACTTTTTTCATACAGTCCCTTCAAAAACGTATAAACTCTGCTTCACTGTACATATATTTTATATATCTATGTATTAAAAATCTTAGCACAATAAAAATC
This sequence comes from Uloborus diversus, assembly GCF_026930045.1. Lineage (NCBI taxonomy): Eukaryota > Metazoa > Arthropoda > Arachnida > Araneae > Uloboridae > Uloborus > Uloborus diversus. The sequence goes on along the minus strand of NC_072732.1, from coordinate 107,669,187 downwards.
AGTACCAGTGAAGATTGGTAAGAATTTTCCTTCTCTCATTGAAGAAATCTGAGAATGATTTGGATTGAAATAGGATGGAGGAACACATTAAGTTAAAAATCTAATATTTGTTTGACCTACTGGTTTCACTTTTCATGGAATCCCCCTAGCCAACATATTTGCAAATTTAAATTTGTAGGACCAAATTTTAAAATTCAAAACTACATAATAAAAACAAACTAGAAAAATATTTGTAGTTTGCGAACAAATGGTTATTTTAAAAGTCTGAATTAGAATTGAACTAATAATAAAGTAGCTATCCACTACTCTAGAAATCTGCCTATCAACAAACGACATTTAGTATCGTTTATAGAAATAATACATTTCAAATTCAACAGCAAAAAAAAATATGTTTAGATTTAATATTTTAGGATAAAATTAAATTGATTAAAATAAAGCTTGTAAAAATAAATATATGAACAGGATTTATTACTTTTTAGTTATTAAAATATAACTTTCAAGTATCAAAACTTCTGAAGTATTTAAAAAATGCAAAAAGATGAGCAAAACTGGTGTGCAATGTCGGCACGTTTCCCGAAAATAATTGCATTTATTATTTATTAAAATAAAACTTAAAATAAGCTGACAACTTCCGACTGCCAAAAAAAGTAAAATATGTTGGTACAAGATGCAAAAGGAAATCTAAAGCACAAGATGCAATTATCCTCAAAGTGCGATTCCAAAGTTATCATGGCTCCAAAAATAAATTCTTTTATTAAAATGGAACATGAAACAAGCTAATCTAAGGTAGCACACATCAAAATAACTTTTGCTTATCAAAAATATGAAGACAATTGTACAAGATGCAAAAAGATCGAAAATTCAACCACGAGGTGCAGCTCCCCGCGAAGTGCGATTACAAAGGACGCATGGCTTCAAAAATAAATTCTTTTATAAAAATAGAACATAAAAGAACTAATATAAGGTTGCATTTATCTAAATAACTTTCGGCTGTCAAAAATATTAAGATATGTATAAGATGCAAAAAGGATTTAAAACTCAACCACGTGGTTATAGTTATCCGCGAAGTACGATTACAAAGAAAGCACGATTCCAAAAATAAATCAAGTCTTTAAAATAAACATAAAAATAAGCTAATTTAAGGCAGCCTGTGCCAAAATAACTTCTGATTATCAAAAATATTAATATCTGTACAAGATCCAAAGGGATTGAAAACTCAACCACAAGGTGCAATTCCCCGCAAAGTACGATTACAAAGGAAGCGTGGCTTCAAAAATTAATTCTTTTATTAAAATGGAACATAGACCAAGCTAATCTAAGGTAGTATACGTCAAAATAACTTTCATTTGTCAAAAATATTAAGAAATGAACAAGATCCAAAGGGATTGAAAACTCAACCACGAGGTGCAATTCCCCGCAAAGTACGATTACAAAAGAAGCGTGGCTTCAAAAATTAATTCTTTTATTAAAATGGAACATAGACCAAGCTAATCTAAGGTAGTATACGTCAAAATAACTTTCATTTTTCAAAAATATTAAGAAATGAACAAGATGCAAAACTATTGAAAACTCAACCACTAGCTGCAGTTCCCCGCGAAGTACGATTACAAAGGAAGCATGGATCCAAAAATAAATCCATTCATTAAAATCAAACACGAAATAAGCTAATTAAATTTAGCCTGCGCAAAATAACTTCCGACTTTAAAAAATATTTTTAATATTTACAAGGTGTAAAAGGATTGAAATCTAAATCACGAAGTGCAATTTTTCGCACGAAGTAATGGCTCCCTAAATAAAAAGGCATGAAAATTAAACATTAAATAAGCTAATTTAACGCTGCATCTGTCAAAATATTTTCAGATTGAAAAAAAAAAATATTATATTAAAATATTTGCAAGATGTAAAAGGAACAAGGGAAGCATATTTTCGCGAAGCAAGTCGTGAAAAGTTTCATGACACCGGTGTAAGTCGGCCACTTTAAAGTAATTTGGTACTTCTAAAAATTGATTTTTAAACCGATAGCGTATTATACAGCAGAAAAATAATGTATTTGGTGCCATGTTTAGTTTGTTACACACGTTACAGTAATCTTTCCAAAAAAAAAAAAATTTTTTTTCTATAATAATGAAAAATGAACTGACTTGATGCTGGTTGTCTTCGTTTTGAAGAACTGAAATAAAGTCTTGGAAGATGTATCCAATTTTATTCTCTTTGAGCTACCTCTACTCGCCCTTTTCAACCTTTTAAAAAGTCATCAGAATTAGCTACGCCGCCGTATTTACGTTTCCCCTCCTCAGGCACTGCAGATGCTGCGGTGTTGACCTTGATTGGGTTCGGGGATCATGTCTGCTGGACCGCGGGGGGGGGGTTCAGTTTTCACCCCCCTCCCCGAACAATGCTCTAAGCCCCGAACGCAGTGTAGGTGTAGCAAATGGGAAGTGGTCAACGAATCAGCGAGGAGAGAGGCAACATTTCAACTTTTCTTGAGGGTCAGTAAGTGACGTCGAGTCTAGACGAGTGACTACGATAACTTCAACTTGGGGGGATTTTTTTTCCCCTTTAGTCACCCGGTGTCGATCGGAGCTGAAATCTTTGGTAGCCATTGAAAATTTTTGGTCGCCAATTGGCGAGTGGCGACCGCTAATCTGCACCTCTATTTGAAATTAGAACTTCCTTGCTTTTGGTACTTTTTTCTTTACAAAAATGTAAAAAAACATTTATTCTCCAGCCATTAATGAATAAGTTATTAAAAATGAAATATTTTATTGACTCTAATCTGTCCTGAAATCAGTTTCCATAGAGAAAATCCCCTTCTAACTCATGGGGAAAATATCTGAGCCCCCCCCCCCTACAATTTTGCATATGGGCACCCTTGCTATGACTTATTCTTTGATACATAACCAGTGTTGGAAATAAAAATCGAAATCTAGGACATCACAAAGACATTCCTAATAAGTTTTCTGGGCATCAAAAGAAAAAGCCTAGGTGATATTTTTTATAAATCGAAAGAGTTTGCAATAAAAAAACTTTTGTAGAGAATAGCGTTTAGTCATTATAAACTATCTAGATCAGACACTTAGCTACAATGTATGGCGAGATCCTTGGTTTCGTTTCTTTTTGGAAAGGAAAAGACTGCTGAATCAAAGCTTTGAAAATCTCTTCCAGCATTTATGTACTTTTTTAATGAACTGCAACATGGACTGCTTGAATTTAATTTTTAATATTTGTTTATGAGTCGCATAGTTTGATTTCTTGTTCAAAAAAAAATTTGTTATCGCTGATAAGATGTAAAAATACTGTATTGCTGAGATTCCTAATGCTTTCATTTTATACCAAAGAAACACTTTTTGATAGGTGCATAATCGAAATATGTTTTATGACTTGGATCCTCCACAATTGAGTCATACTTTGATGGAGAGGGGAGATAGCAAGTAGATATCAGAAATTTTAATTTGTTTATAAAAGAGTGACATGCAACAAGGGGTAAAGGAGTGACTAGGGGGAGGGGTGAGGTTAAATTTTTTGAAAAAAAGTAACGTTATTTATGGACAGATTTAGAATGTTTTCTTACTCAGAGATGTCATAAAAATTTAATAAGGATTTTTTTGATTTAATTTAAGATGGTGTGACTTAATGTGCATTTTTTCTTATTTCCAGGGGGATGTGCCATCTAGTCCGGAAATTCACTTTGAACCAATTGTCAAGTTGCCCTTGGTGGAAGTCAAAACATTGGAAGAAAATGAGGAGACATTATTCCAAATGTAAAGTTATAAATTTATCACTTTATTTCACTAACTTCAGTTTAGGGCTGTTCAATGTAGGAATTTCTACATTGTGATGCATGGCCAACCTTACATCGAAATGTTGCGATACATCACGATTAGAGATGGCACAAAGCGCTGAATACTGAAACTGTGGCCAACTAATAGCCGGAGCTACAGCCAAAGTTTCAGCTGCTCTGTATTCTGTTTGTTAAGTTTTAGCATGTAATGCACAATAAATCCATATAACATCATGTAATTGTCCATGTACTTTACTACACTCTTAGTTTTTGCAACATTTTCAGCTTACTGTGTTTTTTAAACTAATATGTATCGCTAATTAAGATTTTACTTTTATTTTGCACTGGTAGTGTCAAAAAAGCACATGTTTCTAATTTTTCATTAGAATAATTTATACAAAGCATTATTTGGATTACTAAAGGCATGCTCTACAATTAAGTTAATGTTGATAATGACCCAACTGATATGATCAAATATTAATCTATTATTTCAAGAATTAACCTAGAAAATTTTTTACATTAACTTTTTAATGTCCGGTGCCCCCTCCAAAAATTTTCCCGCCTCTGTCCTGTACTTGTCACAAAAAAAATCAAGTGGTATAACTAATACTCATTTCTCGGATGACTTTTCATCCAGAAGCTCACATTTCTTTGCATTGAAAAAGGTGTTCCTTGTAACACCGAAACACATGTCTGCAATATCTTGCAATATTTGCTTTCTGACGTTGGATTACTGATTTTTTGAATTTTCAGCACAAAGGTATTTATTCGTTATTCGTTAACTAATACAGGGTTTGTACGCCCTTGAAAAACCTTGGAAAAGCTTTAAAACCTTGAAAAAGTTGCTTAGTGCTTAAATTCTCTCAAAAATCATCGGATTGTGCTTAAAAGTTTTAAAGTATTTCACCAGTGCAATTTTCTGAACATGTGTTCAATATGAAACGTCTCAAAAAATACCTTCTGTGTTTGGGATTTCAATCCTTTTGCATTGTGTAAATATTTTGATGTTTTTTACAACCTTAAAGATATTTTGACATATGGTACCTTAGATTAGTTTATTTTTGTTTAAAAATTGGTTGGTGACTTCAAAAACTCCTCTCTGGCAATGCCATTGAACTTGGGTATTTTGGTTTCTTCCCATAAAAGTTAAAAGCACTCATGAAAGTTTTTTTTTTTAAATAATAATTTGCTGATTCTAGAAAATGTACTTCTGCAAAATTAAACCTCTTGGGATCTGCTTCTCTTTATGACCGAACTTTTCAGACATTTTCAGAAAAACTTTCGACACAGTACAGTCGACTCCCTCTACAACGAGATCCGACTTACGCGAAATGGCTATAAGGCGATTTTTTTCACCAGTAAAGAATTTTAGACCTAACGTGAATTCCTAGCGCAACACGAAAATTTTCGGAAAGGAATCGTGGTGTGTAAGTAAGTATCGGCTTTGTTATTGGCTACTAAATTTTTCTTTTCCTTCATCCCTTTAGCATCCTGAGAGCGGAATTTTCCACACCATTGCTTATACAAATAACTACTCCTCATTTTTCATTCTAAATGTGAAAGTTGATAAAATATAATGACACCTAAGAGCGCTGTTTCATCTAAAGTTTGTGAAGATAGAAAGAGAAAGTTTCTGACAATTGAAGAAAAGCTAAAGCTAATATGCTTGAATATGCTATAAAATGCGTCGAAGACAGCACGACACAATTAGTTATGAGTGAATCTTCCACCTGTACAATTAAAAGTCAAAAACAGGAAATCCGTAAAAGTTTACCGAGTAGTATCTAAGCAAGATGCAAAAATTATGAAAATGGAAGCTGCTCTCGTATTGTGAATTTAAGAAATCATTAAGTGGTGTTTTGTCTTAGATGGAAACGTTATAAAAGAACTAATGAAGTAACTGTATTGTGTATTTAACAACATATAAGAATAACAGTTTGATCACACAGCATACATCTTAGTTTTTTTAAGTTACCATTATCATTACTGGATCTACTGTACATTACAACTATAGTGCATTTGTTTTTCTTACTACATACTGTACGTACCGTAGTGGCTTATTTTATGTCTTTCTTTCCTATTAATCGTTGATTTTGTGCATCGTAGAAGTATTTTCTGTGGAATAAAACTTTATTTTTATTTTTAAATACAAATAAAAACTCAGTTTTTTATGTAAGAAACAGTAATGTATAGTTAAGAAATGGTTTTTAACAGTTTGAGGTGGTGTTTACAAGTGTCTAAAATAATTGGGTATGTTTATAAAAAGTTTTACACATACCCTTTTCTACAACGCGAAATTTCAACTTGCGCTAGTGGTCTTGGAATGCATCCCTCGCGTAAGTCGGGGCTTGACTGTAGATCTTTCATCAAAGTGTCTCTTGTAGAAAAAGCAATTTTGTTTTCCTATACTTTATTGTATTATTGTCTTTGTTTGCAATAGGTGAAATCTGCATACAATATTTTATACAAATTACTGATATTGCCTTGAAAAAGAATTTTTTTTGCCTTGAAAAGTGCTTGAATTTTTGTCTCCCTGTAATAGTGGTTTGAGCAAATACCAAATATTCAGCAAAAAATTAAGAAAAATCCTTAATACTGTATTTTCCTGTATATTATCCGCTGCAGCATGTAATACAATAAAAAAAAGGAAGTTTTGATATAACATACAATTTTAGCAACTAAATAAAAAACAGGAAGAGGTAATAACTTTTAAGACATATTCATTATTTAAAAAAATAATAATCTAAAAAATTAAGATTCCTTCTCGAAATTGTCATAAAAGTACGCTAATTACTTGGAGAACAAAGAGTCAAGAAAGGAGCAAATGGTCTAACCTTGTGCAAATGAAGGCTTCATCCTTTACTGAATGTTGTTTAGTTTACACTAGCTTACTACGCGGGTGCAGAATATGTCCGATCCCGCGTTCTAGGATCGGGGGAAAATTTGAACCATCTAGAGAAATTTTGCAGATTTGATTTTTTTTTTTTTTTAATTCCGATTTTTTTCTGCAAGTGTCTTTTGAATGCATTTTCTTTTGCATCACTACTCTTTATATTTACATCAATTATTTGTTGGATAATAATTTACATTTAATGACAAATATTAGATTTGAGATTTTAATTAAAACTTACATGTATTTACTTGATTTACGTTTTATATACCAAGTTCGACAAGCTGTTAGTTCATAAGATGCAATACTTCTTTTCCCCAAAGTTATCTCTTCCTATAGTAATAGAAATGAATCCTATAGTTATGATCTGAAACATTAAAGCATATTCTAAAATTTTGAGGAAAATTTCATATAGATTGGGGGATATGTTGGAGTTAAAAATATTTTCTGCATCCCTGGCTGACTACCCGGTGTTGCCTGAGTGCTTCTCCAATGCAGCATATCTTTTAGATAATTAAATGGATGAATTCTATCTAAAAGACAGTAAAAAGCTGCATTCACATCACTCTAGGCTCAAATCTTCAGAAGACCAAATAGCACAGAAAGTCGAGCATTTGCAGAAAAAATAGCATCAAGTAAAAACGAAAAAGCATGAGGCATGTTATCGGGGTTCTGTCAACGATATTCTTTGGTTCTGTCATGTCCACTGGCATTGTTGTCTCTGGTTGAATCAGACGGGCGGTACATCCAATGTCTTAATGGCAGAGACAAATGATTATCTTGCACATCTTGTGGGACAACCTTTTACGTGATGCTTCAAATACGAAAATCGTTGTGCTGCCTTTGAAGATTTTGTTTACCCCAAGACATTAAAGCATGCTATAGTACTCGTCACATACATTTTATTCTGGAAAAAAAAAAAAAAAAAACATGGAATGTCTTCTTAGAAAGAGTCGTGAGTAAAATTCAATACCTTTTATCAGTTACCAATAAATGCAAAGTATGACACCGTTACAAGATACCGTATAATCCGCATCTCATTCATTTTACACTTTTTTAACAGATAATCGGCAGATTACATACAGGAAAATACGGTAATAGGTGATGGAATTGTAGTTAATCTTTCAAAGACTCAGTCAGCACATAATTTAAATATGTAATATCTATCTATATTAAAAAAGTGTTCGTATGTAATACTTTAGAAGTTTTGAAATGTGATATTTATTCTGTTAATATTTGATATCTTAAAATGTACTCATGTAAGCAAAAATTTTACAACTTAAAATAGTAACTGTTTGTGAGGAAAACTTTTTCTGAAATTAACTGATACATACAACTTAACATTATTCTTTCTTAAATATTTTTTACTTATCAAAAAGAAAAAACAAACTTTTTAATCGAAATGTACTCTTCCAAACTAGTAAATATGCTGATGTAGTACTTCTATTGTAATTAATTATACATTTTTGTTTTTCAAGTAATTAGGAAAAAAAATGAATGTTTTATTTTAAAGAATCTCCAGTTGATGTCTAATGTGTTAATTTTCTTATAGGAGAGCAAAATTGTTCAGATACGATAGCTCAACAGAACCTCCAGAATGGAAAGAAAGAGGGACTGGTGATGTGAAAATTCTGAAACACAAATCAGATGATTATGTTCGTATATTGATGAGGAGAGAAAAGACATTGAAAATATGTGCCAACCATTACAGTATGTATTTTTGGAGAATTAATCTCTTACTGAAGACATTCTTCTTATGATCTTTTTGCCCTCCCAATTATTTCAAATTTAAATAGTCCATATACATAAAAGCACCAAGAAATAACTATACGACTGTGCTGTACATTAAAGTTCAAGATTGGTAATCAGGGTTCACACTAAAGAGAACAACAGTGAGGTGGGATCTCTCACTCTAACCAAAACTTTTAAGTGGTATTTTTAAAATTAAACATTTTAAATAATTTATTTGAACGAAGTAATTGCATATCATGTTGCTTAAAACTTATTTAATGATTGTGACAGTGTTTCTCCCACACTTTTTAGGAAGGTCCCACAAAGTTCATAATTTTTCTGAAGGGGGTCCGTGGGGTCTGAAGTTTAGGACAAGGGCGGATACAAGGGGGAGGGCGATCGTCCCCCCCTGGAGCCAAGAGATGAATAACCAGCCACCTACCGAAATTAACCCCCCCAAAAAAAATATTCGCGAAACAAAATATTCTTCAGAGGCAAAAGAACATTCTTTCTTGCCTTCATAGGAATAAGAATTTATAAAAAAAATTTCTTCTTTGTTCAGATTGAATTTTGGCTTGAAAATATGATGAAACAGAAACCTCAAGATCTTCACCGAGAAAGAAAAAGTCTAACGGGCTAAAATGCAAACCATAAAGGTGAAAGAGGGAAACATAACTTTCGCAATCATACGTTCAGAGCCGCCGATTTTTTATGACGCCAGTCATTCTGTAAAGCGTCCTATAGGAAACAGGGGGAAATGTTTTCAGTCATTGTCTCTCTTGAATACTGGTTACATCTAACTTCCAAAAGTTGACCATGTCCAAAAGAAAACATATCAATTTATCAGGATTTTTCAAGAAGAAAGAAGACGAAGAAAAAACCCATGAAACTGGTGAGCTACCAGATGTTGTTAGACAAGGTACGTTTATGTATTTTGTATTTTCGTTTCGTTTTTTTTTTCTGATTCGACAAGTTTTGGTCTGTATGTGAGTGTGCTTGCATAGATATTTTTAACGCATCATAAACACATGCATTAAAAATCGAAAAGACGGCTCAAAAATATTGTGAACTGTAATTGACGGTTTGTGTTTTAAGCCTTTGAAAACCTTGTTGTAGCCTTTGTAGCCCTTGCTGTAGCCTTGTAGGCTTGTTGTAGCCTTTGAAAACACGAAACCTAAGTTCCGGGATAATAATATTTATCAAAAATTTATTAAATTAGAAAAAACAAAATTGCATAAATTGACTAAGGCCGCTCTAGCTGGGGTCAGTTTTATATTTTCTCTATGTATTAAAAAAAGTAAGGTCAAAGAAATAATGAAAGGAAGTCTGTGGCGGGCTTGCGTCCAGGAGACCCCATGCGCACCTACAGCCTTGAAATTTTGTACAAAATTACTTCGATCCTCCTCTCCCCAGGGTTTGCACCTGGGGTTTTATGTTTTAAACTTCGAATTAGATTTTTTGTAATTAATTTTTAAGGCATGAATTTCACATTAATTGCCTATTACCGGGATGAAAGATTTCCCAAACCCCCTAGCATTCGATGTCGTTCAAAAGACATTTTTTTCTGAATCAGATACAGCTTGTTCCAATATTATCAATGAATTAAAACAACTCAATCATTTTTTATCTGGGGAATCATACGATCTTGGGTTGGCTTTAACTTACTATTTAATTTTATGATTTAGAAAGAATGGTTTTTCAAAAAATCTGCATATTTTACTTCTAAATGTGTAAAACTTTTATTTTTTACAGCATATTTATTTTACTCTTGCCTTGTATTATTTCAGATGCGAGTTTAGAAAATGTGAAACGTACGAAAGTTGTTGAAAGTTGTTGTAGTACACACACACAATATATATATATATATATATATATATATATATATATAATTGTGTATGCACGAGCAAATCAGGATAAGATGCTAACTAGTAAGGGGTTAATAATAAAAATCGATTCCCCCCCCCCCTTGAGAAGTTTCTGGATCCGCCCTTGGTTTAGGAACCTCTGATGTGTATAATAACTTTCCCCGAAGAAACACTTAGACATGAGTTAGACGTACATTATTTACCCTAAGTATTTTAAAAAGTCGCTAACACTTTCTAATAATTTTGATTCATTAAACGAGTATGGCTTATTTAAGTCCTATAATTGATATACTAATATTTAAGCAACGAATACATAAACTAAAAGTTACTTCTTGTGCTAAATAATGTTTGTAAGCAGATATACAAAGTAAAATAATTATGTTCTGAAATTTTTGACATTTCTACTTTTTTTAAAAAATAATTTCTAGTTTTGGTTCCTAAATTTTAAAAAAAAAATGAATTAACCATAAAAAGTGGGGGGCGACTGCCCCTCTCCTTGCCGCCACTGCCAGTATGTGTCATTAAAACATTACATATTGATAAATTATACAACTGTGTGTCTTCTGAATCACTTATTTTCCCCCTAGTGCATCAATTACAATGTGAGCATATGCTAAAAAAAAGCAGTGGCACTTGGAAGAGAATCAATTTTAAGTTTTCCTCATTGGGTAAGGGGTTAAAAAAAGCTTGGTGCACGTGTTTCCGTTTCTTTTAATGAGTTTAGTAGCATTTATTTTTATATGCGTTGTTTTATTTTTTCTTCATTTTATGCATGACATTTTTTTAAGGGACATTGGAAGCCATGTCCCTCTATGGCTCCACACGCAAATGTCACAGTAGTTTCCTGTTACCTCATGAAATTGGAAAGGGAATGTAATATATAGGGTGTCTCTGCATATGGAAAGTCATAGATTTCGACAATGATTAAAAAATGGTCATGGAAAGTCATGATTTTCAGCAAAAAATGCTCAAAAGTCATGGAAACTGACATCTGGTCATGAATTTTGGGTTCAAGAACATGCATCTTTATCAAATTCTACAAACTGGATGAAAAATTTATGCAACTTAACAATTTCTTACGCTTTTACCCGTCAATTCCGATTTTTTCACACATTTTAAAATCCTATTGCATCTGGTGCTATAATACTCGCTCATTTTTCTTTACAATGTTATTCTACCTTTTGGATGTTTATGGTTTCGTGTTTAGCATTATTTTTAACCTCCTTATTTATCTAATTGTGTTGTTTGGGACTTATGTTGGAGGTATAATTTTAAGTCATTTGTGTGCATCCATGTTGATTCAAGAGACTCATAAAAATTGTCATCAGTTTTTAAAAGTGTCTTAAGTTAATGAACATTTTAGAAAATAAAATTGGTCTGAAGAATTAATTAAGGACATTTAAAACATCGATAAAATACAGAAATAAGGAAATTTTCAATCGGGAATTTTTTCAATATTTGTAGCCTATCCTAAAACTTGGGCGGTAGCATATCTGGTTGGTTATGTTTGGTAAGTTAATTATTAAGTGCTATAATTTAATATTTTATTTTTTCAGATTATTTGTTTTTTCTTGTAAACGTAAATTTTAATATTCACTAAATTATTGCTCAGAGATTTTTTTAGAGAACTACTTGCTTTAAAAACTAATTTATTTTAGATTCGTTATTTGTATAAAAAATAAAATATTTATTGAAAAAAAAGGTAACAGAAAAAAATTCAGCTGAAATTCTTCACCGTCCACCAGTAGTTTTACATCATTTTTGCTGCATGTTTGAAGCTTCTCTTATTTTGAAAAATCATTTTGCAACTAAAATTTTTTTTCGGCATTTTTAGTGATTGAAAAATTATTGTGTGTCACATCAAATTTTTCTGAGAAGAAATAATAGGTTTGTTTTCATGTAAATTCTCAACTATATAACAATTTTGTATGATTTATTGGAATCTAAAAAATATTTCCAGAAATTATAGATTTTTTTAGAAATGTTATGTCCTGGGTAGCAAAATAAAGAAGCAAGTTGAAACGCTAATTATTTATGTATATCACTAGCCATTGTTGCATAACTTGTTTTTTAGTTATAATACAAGGTTGCCACCCCACAGGGAAACCTGAAGAAACGGGAAATACAGGGAATTCAAAAATTAATAAAAACATAGGGAAAATCCAAAGAATTTTGAAATTTTCCACAAAAACCTGGAAAATACAGGAAATTTTTTTTTTAAATTTAAAGTTGCAAAAATCAGTGTCCAAATATATAAACTACAAAACAAAAATAAATAAATAGTAATAATAGTATTGATAATATTAATGAAGTTCAGAAATGAAGTAAAATAAAAAATAGTAATTTTGCTTCATTTTTTTAAAAGTAAATATTGAAATGTTGATCATAAAAACAATCTTTTTATTGTTTTATCTAACACGTATCTTGAATTTCATGATAATTTCATTTAAAGTGTGAAATTAGTTGTCAATATTCATTGTTCTGCTTAGCTTTTACACTTTTAGGTCCAAGTAATGAATGGTTAAGAGAAGGCTTTTTTTTAACCTTGCATAAAAAGTTAAATATATTCAATGACCATGCTATTGTTTCAGTTATTACAAATTCTTATTTATTTTCCCTTATTTATTTATTAAAATATTTATTGTTTCGATTTTATTTCCTGTGGTGATTAATCAAGATATTAATTTTCTTTTTCAAACATCAGTGTTCACTGGTTTGTAATGTGTCATTTTCATACAGGGAAAACACAGGGAATTTTTTTTTCTAAAATTGAGTGTATCATCAGAATTGTCGGTGTCTGTTACTGGGGGTCCGATCTTTTTTCGAAATTGAACAAATAAAAATTGAATTAACTAATTAAGAGGATCCAGAAGCAGCCAAAAGTTAGCTGAGATGCAGTTGCACTAGAGAAATTTTTTTTTAAAAGTCTAAATACATTAAAAGGCCCAGAAAAGAGTTAACCTGAGAGCGATATCTTGAGCATGTCTTACTGGTGCCGTTACCCTTTGTCAAAAACATAATCAGGTGGCTTCAATTAATTTTCACAAAACATTAATTTAGATATTCTTGTGAAAAACTATTGTTTGTTGTGGAAAAATTTCTTCCGGTGAGTCATGAAAAGTTATGAGCAAAAGTCGGGGAAAGTCATGGATTTCAAAACTTGAAATGTAGCAGATATCCTGAATATAACAAAGTAGAACATTACAAAAGTTGGAAAAAATTAAGATTTGATCATACCGAAATCTTGTAAAACTCTAACTCTTATGTTTTTCTTGAAAAATTCCCATACTTCGTCCCAACTAAATGTCAGATAAATGAACCCGTTTTCTGTACTAAATGTCATCGAGATTTGGTAGACATTAGACCCCAAAAGAAATGTGAATTCTACCCTCTCAGCAGATGTGAGAAAGGGAAACTGTAGATTTCTGAGAATAAAATAAGAATTAACACTTTTATGTGGGTCATTGCAAGATAATTTTTCTACAGGTGTACATAAACTTGTTATTTATGTAATTGCTACAACTAGTATTCTTTGTATTTACAGAAAAACATACACTGAAATGATCGACAATAAATGCAGAAATTTTTAAATAAACAATCACTTCTTTGGCTTATTCCAATTGCTTGTTTTTATCATGGATGTAGAATAGCAGGATGAAGCACAGGGGGAATTTCTGGAACGATAACTGTAACCGGCCGCCATCTTATGTGTATCGGGAAACTGTGTCTGCAGTGTTTCAGATACAGAAATTTGTCGAGCTTTTTTATCGAATTTCAAACGAATTTCGACTTTATGGCGTCTTGTGTAGCCTTCGACTGTACTAATAATGCACGTAGGAAGAAGATTCCTTGCTAATTTCTGCATAAATGGATAATTAATGTCTTCCATAATATATGATTCAATAACAGATAATGATAATAACATATTGTGTCATAAATATTCCTGCATTTATCTTACTTACAAATACAAACCCGAGTTGCTTAAAATATCATTACAAATTAAAATTTATTGATGTGATTTGCTGCTACCCTTCGGTAACTTATAAACAATTCTATCAATAAAATTGTGAAATGAAATTCAAAACATTGTCAGATGCTTTCATGTTTTGTTATTAAGTGCAAATTGAACTTTGATTACAAAGTTTTATTTTGAATAGGTTCACTTTTAAATCAATATTCATTATATCATCTGGTGTAAAAATTAGAAATTAAAATGCTGCAAAATTTAAAATCCAAGTGCTTTTCTTAAAGTAAAAAATAATAAAACTTTAGCTGGATATTTTATGAATGGGAATTAACGTTATGGATTTTTTCTGGTTATTGTGTCATATTTGTTTATAATAGTAAAGCTAATATAATTTAGTCAGAAGATTTAATAAACATTGCAAAGCAACAAAATTTAAAGTTTAAGGTCTGAGCATTTTTTCAAACATTAAATTATTTTAAATGTGATAAAACTAATAAGTAAGAATTTTAATTAATATTGTGACATGATACAATTATACTGATACTTTTATTCACTGCATAAAAAAAATGTTTCTTTGGGAATTTTCGAACTTTTAAATTTGTTAACTATTCGTTTGCCGAAATATTGAAGTACTCTGCCTAACCAAATATTTGGTTTGTCTGCCGTTATGCAGTATACTGAATACCAACCAAGTATTCCGTGCAGCTCTAAATTAAATAAGGAAAGACTGAATCATCAAAATTCAAAGAACTGGTTGCGTAGGTTTTCAAGATGCTATTTACATTTAATTTACATGGAAATCCTTTTTAAAAAACAATCTACATTTTGTTACAGTTTTATTTTAGTTTTATCCTCATTCTGGCAACTCTATCAAAATTAGTTTTTCATTTATGTTATTCCTTTATTTATCTTTGTTGATTTCTAGCTGCTTTTTTTCATTGTGCTGTATTCTAATTTTATAATCTGGACACAGGCTGCAAATTTTTGATAATTCTCTATTCTTATCTTTGGGAAAGTCATTGTGTTTTATTAATAAAAATTGAATTTTAAAACCGGTTTATCATTCATTTGTCACTAAATTTATTTTAATTAACTAAAGATATTAATTATACAACTAAGTTTATTCTTTGGAAATTTAAAGCTTAAAATATAACTGTGCTGTGCATTATTTTTTTTATTTCTTAGGTAGGCAAAAAATACTTTCATTATCAATTTGAGCTAGAAAAGTAAAACAGGCAAAATCTTTGCCCGAGTAGACAAGTCTTTTTCCCTTTTCTCACCACCCAACATGGCCCCCGCTCTCTCACAATTACTTCAAACGGGACAATGGGAGTAGATACGGCATGTTCCCTCCTGTACTCTTACTTCCATGGTTTTTATAACTTTTTAAAATCCTCTGTCTCTGTATTTTTTCTTATTTTCATGAAATTCAAGCCAAGACTTGTTTGACTGTATTATGTTATATTTTTGCAGTTTTACCGCAAATGGAGTTGAAACCTAACAGCACAAGTGACAGAGCTTGGGTATGGAGCACATTATCAGATTTTGCTGATGAAGAGCCTAAACCAGAACTTCTTGCAATCAAATTCGCAAATGCGGAAAGTAAGTATTTTATTTCTACTCTTATTTCTAAAATTGATAAATCCATAAATTTAACGTGTCAAAATAATTATAATATTGAAATTAAACTTTATAAAAATTTAAAAGTAGCTTTGTGATTAGTCTTATGCATTTATATTATAAAAAGTTTAGAAAAAAAAGTGAAATGTTAAATAATATTTTTGAATTAGAATAGCACAAAAACAAACAAACACCCCCCCCCCCCCTAAACTCTGCACTTTCTCAAAAAAAAAAAAAAAAAGTAATAATAATAAAATAAAATTGATTCTTTTCTGCTCATGCAACTAAATTAAAAACTTGACAGACCCAAATACACTGACAGAAAAAAAATCCCAAAGCCAAGAAAAAAGTATTGTAGAGTAATGAAATTTGGACAATGCATTTGTCTAGTTAACTTGTTTAATTGATTAAATTTTCAAGATCACATGTTCATTTAATATCAAGAAAATGGATTTCAAATATGGAATGCTGTTACATTAATAGTGGTGTAACCTCCACAATTGTAAAGGCAAACTGACAAGCATGCATGCATTTTGTCATATAGGTGCCAAATGTGACTTTGTGATATGGAATTCTATGCTTGTTGAACTTGTTGTGTCAATACTGGGATGGTCAGTGCTGGCTGTGGATGATGCTAGAGTTGTCCTTCAATGATATCCTATACATGCTTAATTTGAGACAAATCTGGTGATCTCTCGGGCCAAGGTAACGTGTCAATACTACGTAGAGCAGATCACGTTATAACAGTGGTGTGATATCGAGGACCTGTTGGAAAACTCCCCCTTGAGTGCTGTTTGTGAATGGCAATACTACAGGTTGAAGTACCAGACTGACGTACAATTTTGCAGTCATGTGTTTGGAATAACCATGAGAGTGCACCCACTGTCATAGGAAATTGCTCCTCACACCATAACTTCAGTTGTACAGGATCTCTGCCCACCTGGAAAATCTGAAAGTCATGAATTTTAATTATGATGAAAAATGAGCATCATGATTTTCATCGATTAAATACTCAAAATTCATGGAAAACGACAACTAATCATGGATTTTGAGTTCCAAGAACATGCATATTTATCAATTTCCAAAATTTACGCATCTTAGCAGTTTTATGGCCTTGGCTCCCAATGAAAAATGATATTTTTTCTTTATGAAAACTGTATTTTATGTCAGAAGTATAAGTAAATTAAGTAACACTTTAAGCAAGTGTGAATTAAAATATTTATTTTTCAGATGCACAAAAATTTAAAGAAGCGTTCAATGCAGCTAAAGAACTTACTGCTTGCAAATCAATATTTTCAGTCAGGCAGAAGCAAGATGACTCTGATTTTTCTTCATCAGGTATAGTATTCTGTTATTTATTCTTCAGTTCTTTTGCTATGTTTTGTGCATTTTTAAATAGTTTAGTTTTACCTGTTTGAGTTTGAGGTAGTATAGCATATATACCAAAAGCATTTTTACTTCCTGTTAAAGTAAAGGAAGCATAGTATTCACCAAAAATCAGCCTCAATTTCCATTTTGCTCACTCCGAATGAATACTAAATTTTTTTTCAACCCGATCATGTGTGGATGTATGCCTAAAAACGTTTAGACACCCGAAATATCTATTTTGACGATTCCCGAATGAGTTACAATGAGTTTTTTTGTGATATCTGTATGTATATGTCTATGTATCTCGCATAACTCAAAAATGGTATGTCCTAGAAAGTTGAAATTCGGTATGTAAACTCCTAGTGAGGTCTAGTTGTGCACCCTTTTGGTTGCATTTGAATGTTCCAAAGGGGGTTTTTTACACCTTTTTGGAGGGAAATCATTGTTAATTTCAATGCAAACTCAAGTGGTGTTATAATTTGGCAAACACCTAGCGATGTATCGCCAAGCTTTTGGTCGGCATTTTTTTGCCAACTTGGCAACAAATTTGGCGGGGTTTTTTTTTAAAGAATTTTAAATCTGAATTCATTTTGGCCAATATTGGCTATATTTCAAGAGTGAACCATTGATATTGGGAAAATTAATCCAGCTTTTTTGCTTCAGTTCGCAACAAACTCAGAGATTTCAAGTGTTTCTTTGCTTACGCTAAAGCCCTATTATCATTAAATTGGCGTAAAAGGAAGTCATGTGATGTGCACATAAACTCTTGTTTCCATCAGAATTAAAAATTTTATGCTACAGATATTATTTTTGTATGATATGCAAACATATGATTCTTCCATGGATCCACATTATTCTGCTCATATTTCCACTCTTTATTCTGAGTTTATATTTCTTCTACCAAAGATTTGGCCATAGGTGTGAAATTGCTTATGTTGTCTCAAAGCTAAGCTGATGGTGAAAGAGTTTTCAACCAACTAATTTATTGAGCCATATGAAAAGAAGGGATATCCGAAAGGCAACCTCATAGTTGATCTCTTTTTGCCCCCCCCCCCCCCCGCTATTGATATCTCTTGGGTTTAATGGGTTTTTTTTTTTCTGTTTTCTCCCTGTTTTCAATTGTCAGATTTCATTTCACTTTCTCTTTTTCTATTCTACAAATTTTGAAATGTGCTATCTTCTTTGCATCCTTAACAGGATTTGAAATTTTTAAATTTCCTTGAATTTAATATATATATACACTATAACAAAAAAAAATTGATGCACCAAGAAGCAATCATCCGATTGCTTTGAAATTTTGTATGCATGAGTGTTTTGATCAGATATGCAGATGATTAAAATTTGGTGTCCAATGAAAGAATAGTTTGATCTCCAGCGCATCGAAACTGCATATCCAGCAGATCTATATAAAGAGCAGTTTTTCAACAGTTGTTAAAACTTTCGGTTTGATTGTGATTCATATTACCTTTCAAGAACTTAAAAATGCCTCGATGCGTGGTTTGTGTTCATTACAAGCAACTGTCAGAGTTTAAAAGAGTCGTATCACTGTATTGAAAGAGGCTGGTTAGTCAAATCAGAGACTCTGTCGTCATTTGAGCCGAAGCGATGCGGCGATTCGAAGATGCTGGCAAGGATGGGTGGAAAATGGCAGAGTTCAGCATCTGGATGGTAGTGGTCAACCTAGGATAACAACAGATCGTGATGACAGAGTGATTGTCCGATCAGCCGTCACAGCGCTTTCTTCATCTCTATGAACCATCAGACAATCAACCCAAACACCAGTGTTCATCATGACCATTTTCAGACAGTTGAGACAGCAAAATCTAAGTTCGCGCTGACCGTTACACCACCTGCCACTGACACCTACACACTGCCAAGCCAGATTACTGTGGTGCATGGCTCTATCTGGTTGGAATGATACGGACTGGGGACTTATAGTCTTTAGCGACGAATCCCGCTTCCAACTGTGCATGCCACACTGGCCCTCAACAAGGCATGGTCTGGGGTGCCATTTCCTTTGATAGCTGGACCCCATTGGTCGCAATTAGAGGCACACTTACTGCAAAGCGGTACGTCGACGACATCCCAAGAGCTGTTTTCCTGCCATTCCTTTTGCAGTACCCTCAGCTGGTTTTCAGTAGGACAATGCAAGATAACATACGACACATGTTGCTATGAACTGTCTGCCAGCTTGTCAAACTCTTTCGTTGCCCACCAGATCGCCAGATCTCTTTCCCATCAAGCATGTCTGGGATATGATGGGATGGCGATTGAATCTGTCAAGGAATGTTGATTACCTCGTCTGACAATTGGAGCGAATTTTGTCGGAAATATTGCAGGACATCCTCCAGGAGCTTTATTGGTCTTTGCCAAGTTGTGCTTCAGCTTATATCTAGGCTAGAGGTGGGTCAACACCTTATTGAATTTGTAACTGTAATTCTGACAAAAAATATTCAATAGTTCTGAAAAATTAATCATTTACTGTTCTGTGCATTGTTTACCTATCCACCAAGTATTCCATCCGAGGAATGCAGTTTCGTGCTATTTTGCACTCATCAGCCCAGCAGGAAGTAACTGAGCTGGAGGCGGAATATCTCTTAAAGGAGCTGAATTCCACACATATGCTCAGATCTTTGGTGGAAGAATTATAAAATCAAAATAAAGAGTGGAAAAAAGAGCAGAAATGGTATTTAATACTTTGTTCTTTGTGGAAAAAGAACAGATGTAATCCAAATACCTCTCAACTAAAAATGAAATTTAGAATATTTGTGTAGTTTAGAGGAGGATGGTTTAAAAATTTCAGGTAATTTTGAAATTAAAATTGTTGGGCTTAAAAGCCTTTATTCAGTATCTTGGAGCGCTTTTAATTCAATTACAAATGTTAAAGTATTTTTTGAAACTTACCTCCGATATGCTTTTGCCACTCCGCGTCTTGTGTCCCAGCGGCGGATAACTGAAATTGATTCGGGCATGATCGTGCAACATCGGAATCATCCTATGACGTAACACCCGATGGTTGAGATGTTTTTGGCTACCTTGAGCCGAAAAAACGAATAGAAAGATTGTTGAATCACTCAATCAGGAATAGTTGAGATGTATATCTCCAATGCAAAGTAGGGTGTGTCATGGGATGACGTATCGCGGTCATAGAACGTATAAATAGATTGATCGAAATATTTTCAGTGCTCACTTTTGTTTTGTGTTTACTCCCCATTGGCGTCTTGCCATTTTTTGTTGACCAATCAGGGATTGGTCTTTGAAGGTTTGGCAACCATGCTAGGTTGTTGATTGATGTTGCGGCGCGCTTGAGCCGTTGATGATGCAACGTTTTTGAATTCAAGCTGGGCTTGAGATAAGTTTTATTCAGTGTTAAGTATTGTTTAAGAATGTTCTAAATTACTCCGGCTAATGGAGGGAAAAAAATGTCAACATTGCTGAAGACGTTCGCAGGAGATGAAGTTCATTGCCATTAGGCATAACACTTAACCTTGGTCAATACCTGGATTGATTTACCGGTGCTCCTGTGGTGGTGTGGGACAGTCATCAGTTTGAAATCATCGATGTCCTTCAGAGTGACCTTCATGATTGGATTTCCTAGACGTTCCTACCAGAGTTCCAGAAAGTTCCGGTGTGATTCCTGTGGATGCACAAGTTTGCTTTCCGGTATTTGAAGAGGTTCTGCTAGAACTAAGCAAGCCTATCGGCCGGTGCATGATGGAACAGTTTTCTTCGATTACACTTGGTCAAGAAGTCTTCAGCAATGTAAACATGCGCATTTAGCGCTGAAAGGTGACATTTTTTACAATTTTTTCTAAAATGTTTCGCGTTTTTCTAAAAGTGTTTATTTAGTAATTTAACTTTGAAATTTCTGTGATTATTGGGGGGTTTTGTACACTCTAAATTATTTTTGGTATTTAACAAATGTTTATTGTTGTATACTGTGATATTTTAATAAATGTTATTTATTTAAAATTACTTTGAGTATGTTTTATTTCTTACTGGCAGACTGCACGGCTTTTTGATGTTGGGGTTCTGTAAACCTTTTCATTTAGTTCTATGAACTTAAGGTAAAGACACATTTCCCAACAAAAATAGTTCAAAAACAAACTTTAAATTTAATATTTTTGTTTATTAACATTAGTTCTCTCAAATGTTATGCACTTGTTTTCATTGCCAGCGTAAGATTTGATTAAAATGTAGACCAGTGGGTTCTTGATAAGTCTCATTGAAATTAAAAATTGTTGGATCTGTTATCGGAGAAATGCTTGAAGTTTTTCAATGAAATAACCATTGTTTCCAGTTTTACAATAATTGAAACGATTTTATTCGCATCGAAAAATGTCAGGTCACTTATTTAATATTAATATATTCACTTACTCTAATAATCTAATGTGCTATATATGCAAAATAATATTGTTAATACGTTTCATATCAATCAGTTGCACCCTCATTTGCAATTTTAGGAATTGCAATTTTTGATTGAGAGGGATCATTGATTTTTTTTTAACTTCCTTTTACAAAAAAGGAAGTAGTGTATTTGCAAAACAATTTTCACTCAAAAATCGATCTTAATTTCCATTTTGCTCACCCCCCAATGAATGTTGAGTTTTTTTCGACCCGACCACACGTGCATATGTACCTAAGAACGTACAGACGCCCGAAATATCCATTTTGACGATTCCCGAGTTAATTATGACAAATTTTCTCATGACGTCTGTATGTACGAATGTATAACTCAAGAACGGTATGTCCCAGAAAGTTGAAATTTGGTACGTAGACTACTAGTGGGGTGAGTTGTGCACCTCCCCTTTTGGCTGCATTCAGGTGTTTCTAAAGGGGTCTTTTGCACCTTTTTGGGGTAAAATCATTGTTAATTTTGATACAAACTGAAGTGGTGTAATAATTTGGCGTACACTTGGGAATATACCGCCAGTTTTTTGGCCGGCAAGTTTTGTCGCCAACTTGGCGACAATTTTTTTTTTTCTTTTGAGCACTCATGATTGCTTTCATTTGACTGTTTTTGGCATGCTATCATTTTATTTTCCCATCGCCACCCTCCGCACCATCACCGTCGACCGGTTCCTCACGATGCTTGCTCCTATAGCGAAAGCCGTCTCCAGGTTGCATCCATGTCTTACACACATGCACATACATACACAACTACACACACACACAAACACACGCATACATACAGACACCTACACTACAGACAAAAACACACATACACACAACTACCCACACATTCATGCCTGCACACAGACACAAACACATATGCCTACATACACATACCCCCCCCCCACACATTCATACACACAACTACCCACACACTTATGCCAGCACACAAACACACATGCCTACATACACACACTCATGATTGCGAAAAACATAATTTGAATTCAAGATGTCAAAATTAAAAATATTTTTTTTTTTTTAATTTGGTTTCAATTTGGCTACTGTTGGTGATATTTAGAGAGTTAACTATTGAATCACATTATTTTATATTATATTCATAAAAGTATCAGTAACATAGTTTTTTTTAATGTAGATTTAAAATGCCCAATTAAGAAGGAAAAGATGATCAGATTTTTTTTTTAAATTTCTGAATTATGTATGGCTCATTTTAAATTAATAAATTTAAAGTAAAATATTAATTTTTAATTATATTACATATTACAATAATTAATAAATTTGGGTGGTTTTAAATCAATTTTTCATACTTTAATTTTGCATATTTCATATGTGATGCTTTTTCTGAGGACACATGTATATTATGTATTCAGTTTTACAGAGCACATGAGTATACCCATCAATATCCAATATCAGTACCGGTTATATTTTATGTTTAAAAAATAAATTATCATATCTGACAAATGATTCTAAATATCATTTATACATAAATACCATTTAAAGAGTATAAATTGTTATATATATATATATATTTTTACACATAATAAAAGAAACATTTATTTTAAGTCTATATTATGATAATAATATAAGTAAATAAACAACATTGATTTGAGCATGCAGTTATAATTTGAATGACTTCAGTTTGTGCTAATTGAAAATATCTTCTTCATCAGCACAACAGCCTGGTGCAGGCCAAGGCTTTCTCAGTCTGCTTCCTCCAGGCGGTACAACATGTTGCTAGGTTTCTCCACCTGTTCACTCCCAAAATTTTAAGGTCCTTCTCAACACTATCCAGCCACCTTGTTGCTGGTCTTCCCCTTCTCCTTGTACCCTCAATCTTCGAAAAAGTTAGCTTTTTAATCGGATCCAGATCTGCAAGCCTAAATATGTGCCCCAGCCATCTGATTCTATTGGCTTTAATTACTCTTAAGATGTTGGGTTGTCTGTATTTACGGTATACTTCAAAGTTATATAAATTTCTCCAAGCATCATTTTCTTTTACTGTTCCAAAAATTGCCCGAAGGATCTTTCTTCCAAAAATGAGAAGTCTGTTTTCCTCTGTTTTATTAATTGTTCATGTCTCACTACCGTATAAAATGATTGGTCTTATGAGGGTTTTGTATAGGTTTATTTTTGTATTAATGGAAAGGAGCTTAGATTTTAATTGGCTCTTTAAGCCAAAGTAGCATCTATTTTCCATCAAAATTCGATTTCCAATTTCAACTTTAAACTCATTCTTACTGGTAATATGTGCACCCAAGTATTTAAACTGGGTGACTCCTTCAAAAGTATAGTTTCCAATACTAAGCGACTGCACATCATGCATTCTAGTGCTCGCAACAAAAAACTTAGTTTTTCCTCGTTTACAGCCAAGCCCAACTCCTTGGCAGCGCTCTCAAGGGCAACAAATGCCTCGATCACATCCTGTGTTCTTCGCCCAATGATGTCGATATCGTCCGTGTATGCCAATATCTGTATAGTTCTTTGCTGGATTGTGCCTCTAGTGTTGATTCCTGAGTCTCATATAACCTTTTCAAGGGCTAAATTGAATAAAATGCAAGACAGAGAGTCTCCTTGTAATTGAAAATGTCAGACACATTTAAAAATATCCAATATTTTCTTAAATATCATGTTTTCAAATCTTGCCCTTGAGTGATCTCCTTGGGGTTCCGCAGAATACAATTTAAAACACGCTGGTTTAGTGCTTTCAGTTGATGTTATTTCCAGACCAAGGAAGCCTAGCCATTGCTTATAGGTAAATTGTACAGAGCTAGTAATGAATTCTTTATTTACATTAAATTTTGAAAGGGAATTGAACTATCCATCAAAGACTTCTAGTAATTCTCAACTTTAATTTTCCAGATGAGCATGAAGGTAACTCCAGTGTTGAGGATGGAAAGTCTAATGAGGAAAATACTAATGTAAATGAAAAGGACTCTGAAGAAGTTGCAGAAAAACTGTCAAATCTCAATGTAAAAGAAAACTCGGAAGAGTCTCAAAATAAATCAAATAACTCTGAAGTATCTATAGACAAAACTCAAAAAGACTAAAACAACTTTGGCTTACTAATGGATTCTCCTGTAAAAATTTGCTTAAAAGTGGTTCTAATTGTGTAAAATAGACTTAATGTTTTAAATGTATTTTACAGGAAAGTGGAACCATCTTTTGAACAGTCACTATTTGTTGTTAACGTATGCAAACTTGATCTCTGAAAGTTTTGTCTACATGAATATATTTTTGTAAAGTATTTTTGAATTGTGAAGGTTTTAAATTAAATGACATTTAGTTACATAAACAATTTAATTCTAGAGTGAATTTGTGGCTAAGTGTAAGATTTCAAAGCCTCCAACTGCTGTTAAAATATTTGATATTTGTCTGCAATTTCATAGATTCTATGCAGGTTTGATGCTTTTTGTGATATGTATATTTTCAGAGCTTCTGTTAAATGTGACTCATGCTTTAAACTGAATATTTAAGTTTTTAGAAATCAAGTTTCATATATATATTTGTATGCTATATTATCATGCATATTGAAGTAATGTGACCATATGTACATTTTCTAATTTCATGTTGCATATTTTATCATGCATATTTATTAGGACAGCATTTTTGTAAATAATTTAACCATATAATGACTAGATTTTTAGTTGCTTTGAGAATGCCTTGAATGTGGGACCAACAATATATTTTTAGCTTTATTTAGCAGTCAATGTTGCTTTAAATAGGGGTTTGGGGGTTATATGTACGATTTTTTTAACATGAAGCTCAAACAACTTTCAATTCTTTCTTCGTTATTTCAAGTAATGTCAGAGATAGTCATAAAATATTAGGTCGACTTGTGGTATATTTTCCATTGATTTAAATATGCCTTCAAATTGTTAATGACAAGTTTGTAATTTAATATGTTTTGAAAATAAAGGTATAATACATGTTTACTAAATATGTTATTTAAGTTCAAAATTTATGTACAGTGAAATCCCGTTACAATGAACTTCTAGAGACTACAAATTTTCAGGGTTGCCACGCACCGGGAAAACCTGGATTTGACGGGGAAAATGAAAAAACACATGGATTTCTGGAAATGTTGAGATTTTGTTTTATTTTCCGATTGTTCTAAGTTAGTGCGCCACTATATGACGCCAAGAATAATTTCTTTCCTTGCTGCCATCCATCGTTTTGTAGTTCCGAATTTCTCCTTCACTGTGAAGTTCTTATTATGACTTTCTGGCATTGGCGCACCATAGCAGTGGGCGGACATGTGCAGAAGATATATTTTGTTTTTGTCTTCATAGTTTGCGGGCTCTGTCTAAATGCTGCTTTTTTACGTCAGCAATATTACTATTTTGAGTGCAATTCTGAAGTTTTTATTACTATTTTGAGTATGGCCGCATTGTTTTGTCTGCGAGTGCATCAGAAGTTGTAAATGAGCTGCAATAATCTTTTCATGTTTTATATTATTTATTCAAAATTTCATTAATGAAATCGTTTTCTTCTAAACAATTTCGTTCTATAAATTTAGCTCATTAGACAATTTTAAATTTAGAAAATTTCCTTTTTACAGGAGTATCACTAAACTTTTAGTACACTGGCCTCAAAAAGTTAAGGTACAACAGTTTTTTGAGGCTCACTATTAAAAAAATGGCAGTAACAATAAAATGCATACTTTGCATGAATGATAATAACGAATTTTAAAACCATTTATAAAAAAAAGGTTGCTACCACTTTAATTTTATAGAAAAGAACATATTTTTACGAGTGAGAAAAAAAATATGCAAATATCAAGCTTTCGTACTTTTGTGTGTAAGTTGTGTTAATTTTCGACTGTTGTTGACAGCTGCAGTGTCAATAGTTTAGAAAATGTCTCGGACGTCGTTTACCCGATTCATTAAGGTGGAGAGCTGTTGGATTGAAATAGGATTGTCGTAGGTTGATGCAGCCAGACGTCTCAATGTGTCTCATAGTGTTGTTCAGTGACATGGGAAGGATACCAATCCAAAGATTCTGTGTCTAGAAGACCTGTACCAGGCTGACCACGAGCTGCAACACCTGTAAAAGACCGTTTTCTAGTTCTTTCGGTCCTAAGAAGAACCACTACTGTGCCACAGCTCATATCAGACCACTTTGTAGCATCAGGAAGAAGAAGCTCTGCTACTAAAAGTGGTTTTTGGAAAAAAATTTCCTGTTAGGGTATCAGAAAAAAGGCACCAAACTGGCCACAAGTATAACACATTCTAGGACAAAACTATTAAATTACATCTTTACTAATGATACAGCTCAAAGTTTGTCGGGATGTCTCTCTGTGACGCGCAAAGCTCCTAAAACATTTGGCTGATTTTTACGAAATGTGGTAGAGAATTCGTTTGTAGCATGGAGGTGTGCACCTCAAAGCAATTTTTTTAAATTTCAATTTTAAGAAAATGTTACCGAGCAAATTATAACGTAGAACTGTAACATGGACGAGCAAATGAATATAGCAAGTTGGCAAGAAATTCATCATCCAATATTTGTACATATACAAGCAAACCAAATGACCTTTTAATCCTTTACTATGGGCAAAGCGTGCATGTACCGCTGGTCTCTACATGTATAAAATGAAGTCTTCTAAAAGTGTCTGTTTGTAAGGCGCAAAACTTGAGAACTACCCGGCTGATTTCGCTGAAATTTTCATAGTATCTTTGTTTTTGGTTTGCAGACCATTTCGAAAAAATTCGATGAGTACTTTTTTTTATTCCAGTTTTGGCCCAATTTTCGCATAAATTCCGAAATATGGGGGAGAAAAATTACTTGCACATATTAGTATTACATATCGTTGAAAAGGGTAGAATTTTCCGCGATCTACGCAATTTGTTTTAATTCCCTAATTTAATTATGGTGGGAGTTATTTGCAATTTTAGCTCGAATTTTTTTAGGCTTAGCTGAAATTTAGGCACTACTTTTTTCATTCAAATCATCACTAAAAAGGGAAGGAATTGTCCCATCGTTTTCTTGACACCATTGGAAAAAGCGATATTTTTTTCTCCAGATCGATCTCGACCTATGGTCGAAAAACTAAGCTTCTACCTCAAAAGGAAAAAAAGTTACATGCCTTTTTCAGACCCCGAAGAGTTCCTATTTTTCCAACTTTTTAGAGCTCTCTCCTTATTTTCCTACTTTTTCTTGTTTTGCACTTCTAATTGTGCATTGATTCTTATTTTTACAATGCTGCACCGATAATTTTCTGCATGTTTCAGTTTTGAAAAGCAAAAGAAACAATTGTTTCCTGAGCTTTTCATTGATTGACTACAGAATTTCTGAAAGGAATGCAGCGGCGTCTGCGCGTTTAAAAGTTAAATTTTTGTACGTGACTTTTTTGCTGTTGCGGCGTTTATGATCAACTTTTCTTTTTATTGCCCCGCCTTCAGTCCTACTGTTTAAATGAACCAATAAAGAAATAGATACTGGTACATTTTGATGCAATTATATATTATTTTCCCACCAATTAGCTTCAATTAAAGTAAACAGCCGATGGTTCAAAAAATTCGGGAAAAGCCAAATTTTATATTCGTCAATTTTTCGTATAGATGATTACGAAGTGAAATGGAGCTCTATTTAAACAGAAAGGCAATGTAAAACCTTAAAGGGAACATAAGGAAGCAAAAAATGAAAAACCTGTACAATGTACATATTTTATTGTTATAGTACAAAATAAAAGCGACAGTAAACAGAAATTCGCAAAAACGGACCACTTCAAAAATAATTGCTTAAATAAACTTTTTTCATATATAATATGGTTATTCTTCATTCTGAATCGGAAACATGATTGTAAAATTTCTTTTTCTTTCCTTGCAAAAAGTGTACTTGCAAAAAAAAAAAAAAAACACGGAAAAACCTAGATGGGGGTTCCTGATATTTGGAGGAAAATCGAGAATCAATGTAAATGCGAAATTCCGTTTTTATTTCTTCACATTTTCAAAAGTGTGGGGGATAGAGCTACAAGCTAATATGTACTGTGTTTTTCCCCTTTTTTAATGGGTGTTTTCTACTCTGATATATGATCAATATCGAGGATTTGCTCACCATTTTTATGTGCGGCATTTCTGACCATTTAAATTTTTTGGCTCACTTTCTCTTTTCGGGGTGCGGCAATTATATCGATGCAGCGTATTTACTGTAAGTTATTGTACTCAAGGTGCCTGATCAAAGGGAGGAGGAGAAAGAGATATATGCAGGCATTTGATGCCAGGTGCTCTCCCTCACTCTCAATTTCGTGAACAATTTCCGAATAAATATTTTTGTTGTATGGTGAGGATTGAGAGAAACTTCATGCCTTCCCTTTTATGCACAGAAACTAGTTACTGATCTTTTTTGGCTTTGATAAAAATGTTATGTTTGCCATGCATGGATTTTTCCTTTATTTTCCTTGACAAAAGTTTTGAAACAAGGTGGCGACAGATCAGGGAAAAGTCAGGGAACTTTATTAATCAGGGAATTTCGAAAAAGTAACAAAAATTCAGGGAAAATTGATTAAATGAAGAAAAAAAAATTCTTTTGCTTTGCAAAATTAAGTACCCTAATTTCCTACGCATATTCCGCCAATTTTCTGTTTAGAAAAAATTAATGAGGTGCGATTATACACTGCCGCATATTTGTGCATCTTTTTTTTCTCTACGTTCAAGTATTGAATTCTTAACTTATAAAGCGCAGGATGAACTTCCTAACATTGTTTCTGTGTCTGTAAAGTTGTTTATTTTTGTGTAGCTCGAATTTTCCTTTCATACGTACCATGCTAATAAACAAAGAGGAAGCCGTCATTAACGCCTTAGCTCCCTTGCCTTTACTCATTGTCTTGAAGTAATTAGCGTACTGTAATCACAATTTCAAGAAAAAAATTCTTTGCATTTTTAATTTAATTACTAAAATTAAAATTTTTAAATGAAAATCAATTTTGTTTTTTACCATCGCTGTTGCCTCAGATTATACGAAGGGTTTTTTTTTTCAGACTTTAAAATTCTTTCATTTTAAAACCAAGATGTTAACAGTTATGTATTCATATATATTTTGAAACTAGCTTTTACCCGCGGCTTCGCTCACGTTGATGTAGTTTTTTTCAAAGGATTAAAGTTAATGGTCAACAGAAGCAGAAATCAAATAGTTACCAAAATGGTTTGTCCCCAATTTCACCAACATTTCAAATGGCCTCCTCACTTTAATATATCAAAAGGTACGATTAAAACTAAAAATCAGGGGGGGGGGAGGGTAAATGAAATGTCGGAAAACCTGGGAAGGCATCCGAAAAATCATACAACATAAATCGGGAAAACTTTCAGGAGTTGTAAAGAAGTTAGTATGGGTAATTCTTAAAAATTCCAATTCGAGTGAGGTCAACAATTCTTAAATAAAGTCAAACATTTCCCTTATGATCCCGATCCCCTTCAAATGATGTCCAGAGCTACACCGGCTATCTGAATTATTGTATAGCTTCTTACCGGACAATTCGTCCCAAAATAAGGTCAACGGTCACTACATATCCTGATTATAATAATGTCCCTATAAAATGAGAACATCAAACCTTTAAAATCCCCATCAGAAGGAAATCGACTGTTTCTAAATAACTTAAACGGTCCTGAATAAAATACCAAAAAGTTCAGAGTAAAAATACTATTAAAATTAGAGTGAGCACAAGTTTTTTTTTAAGTTCCCCTTTAAATGAGAACAATAGCACAAAAAACTTATTTCGGAAAGAGAAACATTCCCTAAAGTCTCTCTAAGAATGGTGATATCAACATTTTTACATAACATCTCCCTGTGAAGATCTCCTTCGTGATTGATTCCAAAAATCTTCATCAGTACAGGTCCGATAGCATAAAAAACAAATTAAAAAAAAGAAAAACAAAGAAAGAACAATGTTCTCCATTGTCGCCATTAAAGTAGGGACATTAACTCCACAAAACCCTAATTAGCAGCCTTAATCCTTAAAAACACACAAAAAAGAAAATTCAAAGTTTCATAAAAATTAAAAAAAAATTCGCAAATGTGCTAACGTAGTCACGTGGTAGGGACTGGAGATAAAAAATGGATTTCGCGAATTAATTTACATTTTAATAGTAGTGTTAATGTTACTTGAGCATGTTGTTTCACTAATTTGGCAGATTAATTTTAACTTCAATGTTTCAACAATGAAACTCGCAACACGGCATGATAGTTAGATAATGTTCAACATGCAGGGAAAGGTTTTATTGTGACAAGGCTTAGCTTGATCTGGTAACTTAACAGTTTTACTGGTAAGACTGTCATTTCATGGAAATGAAGAAACGAAAACAATTAACCCTATCTACTGGAGTTTAGGGTTAATCCACTGGTGTTAGGTTTAAAATTTCAACTATCAAAA
Source organism: Uloborus diversus (assembly GCF_026930045.1). NCBI lineage: Eukaryota > Metazoa > Arthropoda > Arachnida > Araneae > Uloboridae > Uloborus > Uloborus diversus. The sequence continues at coordinate 107,638,191 of NC_072732.1, read as the reverse complement.
TATCACCAAACAGGCAATTGCTTTGTTCAAATGTAGAAGAGTAGAAGCAATTTTCACCTGTCATACCTTTACGGGCGACTTTCTAGTCCTTTACATAGTGTTGAATGAACTTTTAGCATTTTTCATTCAGGTATATTCTGGAACAGTCGGACCCTGATTTAACGAATTACACGGGACTGAAATTTTTATACGTTAAATCGGGATTATTCGTAATATCAGGGTGTGGAAAAAAAATTAAAAATCTGCACTTACCTAACCTAAAACCCCTAATAAGCAACTACGCAAACATATCTATAGTTAGAAAGTGTACACTTTTTATTTAGTATTCCACGACCTTTTATAGTTAATGTGAAATTTTAAACTACTGAGAAATAGATGTTTGGCAAATTCCTTGATACTTGACTCGAAATATTCTCTTTTGACTTCATAGAGGGATGAAAATACTGTGTCTTGCAGCGTACTGCATGTTTTTAGTTTCCAGGCCATGTGAAGCATTACAGTTTTAATGGAAGTTTCATTATTGCCTTCTAAATCAGAATCGCTATTCATTGGTTGCTCCCTCGGCCCTTAAAATGGGCGATTCCTAGAAATGTTTTTTTCTGTTTCGGACAATATGGATATAACATTTGGAAATCAATCCAATATTTCCTAACTCAAATAAACAAAAAAAAAAAAAAAAAAAATGGCTTTTAAATAATCTGGGGTTTATTATTTGGCAAATAGGACTTTTTGCCTTAATTTCAGTCTAGGGGAGGCAGGGGGGGGGGGAGAGAAAAATTCGCGAAATTTGTAAAATCAGGGTCGGATTGTATTTTCTATTCAGAAATATTTATATTTTCTAAAGGTTACAGGGGCTATCCATTCATTAATAGCATGGAAATACTATTTACATGTTAATCAGCATTTGGCGATTTCTCGCCAAAAATGATGCGAACTTGGCAATACTTGAATTTTTCAACAATCGCATAGGCAGGGTTAAATGGTACATAGCAAGCAAAGTCAACATACAGGTAAGTTTCAAGAACTAAGGCAATTTTGAGCAAAAATTAATGAAATAAATCCCTAATTTAGAAAGATTACAATAAATTAAGCATAAAAATAGTTGCTATTTACAAAATTTTTAGCAATAAAAAAAAGGCAAACCAGTTGATTGCTAAAAAGGTAAAACTTAAGTTTTTTAAACAAGTGCTTTAGAAACTAAATTAACTTTTGTAATGTTTAATAGAGGAGAACAAAATTAAAAAACTTGCAACAAATGCATAAAAACATCGTTTTTATTATAACTTTGGTATTTAAAATATCACAGATAAAACATAAGTTTGTAATGCAAGAAAAATATTAAAATGTTATAAATTTTGGTTATGCATAGATATTAATTCATCTTTTTTTTCAATGATTTTCTTCAGTTTTTCTATTTCTTGTTCCTTTTCAAACAATAATTTCTTCAATTCAACTACTTTGGTTGCCCATTGTCTTTCAATTTTCTATTTAAGAAAAGATCAAATTAGTACTATCAAGCACAGTGAAGATGAAGAATTTAATTCACTAAATTGGTTCATCCAGGCCTATGTCCAGGATTTCACAAAGGGCGGGGTTTCAAAGATCTTTTAAAAATCATTTCTCGCAGTGGCATGAAAACACCTCTTGTACCAAATAATTCATCCCTGTTTTATGGTTATAATCAAGCAATGGAGTACTTTAGGGGCCAGAGCCATTGATTTTAAAGCGCATTACTATTCCTAGGAAGAGATAACAAGTATAATATTATATACATGTAGGGACGTTTGTGACCCCTCCCCTATTTCCCCAAATTCTGGCTGCGCTAGTGGATAGAATGTTGTTTTACAGCTTCTTCAGAAACAAACCTTTTTATCTGTTAACTACATTGCATATTGCAAAAGGTATTAAACATTTCGCACAAATATTCGTTTTTTACATGCTGTATACCAAAAAATATTCCCATTGGATGTTTTGTATTGTCAGTCTATTCAGTGGTTCTTTTGCAACTGGTTTTCTAAAATATAATTTCAGTTGGTGAAGAGTGGGCACTCGTAAATTGCAGAAAAAAAACATCAAAGAAAATGACTTAAAAAAAGAGCATTGACATAAACATTAACACTATAACTAAGTTAAATATCATTTTCTTCATATTGCTTTTATCATTATTTTCCCCCAATGGGAGGGGTTTAACCCCTAAAACCCTCCCCTTGGACACAGCCCTGGTTCATCTAAAGCAGTGGTGCACAATTTAATGCTTGCAAAGCAGACCCATGTGGCTGTTTTATTCAATGTCAGGTATCAAAAACCACTTTCTGGAACTTCGCAAAACTGCTAGACAATACGGCCGCAACCTCTGCTGAGTCGTTGCAGTCAATTAAATCCTTTCTCCACCATACCGCTACAGAATTTTTCCTATCCTGTATATTGGTGATACAGGTGATTTGTCAAAGTATTAAACATTTTCAACCAAATACTAATAAATTGCGTTCTACAAAAGAGATAAACTTCATCAATAAAATAACCATTAATTACGACAGCAATTCTTGGTTTGAAATTTTCTGCTGTTTTCCAGGTTTACATTAAAAAATCCACTTATAATGAAGTGTGGACTGTGTGTAAAAAAAAGGTTGGGCACCAACCTTTTTTTAAGACTTAAGTTAAGTGACATGGGCAAACACAGAAAAAAGGGAATTTACAAGCCAACAATCTTTGTTGTCATTACTAAAAGCTTATTTTATTGATATGAACTTGCCAACTGATTTGCATACCTTCCAAGACAAGCTTCCAATGAAAAAAATCCCGTAAATTCTTTACTACCCCATTGAGTACAATAATGAAAGTTCTTTACTTCAATATGCATTATTTTTACCGCATAAAGTAACTAATTGAAGTATGAAAATCAAAGTTAAATTAACGCTTAATGTACAGTTAAAACTTATATCTCCTCATACTTAATAAGCATTGATAATGTTGTTAGATTTTGATGTACTAAAAATTGAATTTTAGCAGGAAGCTTTCAAAACCAAGGAGTACATACGTCTGGACAATCCTTACAAACACAATTTTATAGGGCTTTTTTTTTTACAAAATTTCCTAAATAATGAGATTTTTTCAAAGATTTATATATTTTTTTTTTTAAATCGAGAGAAATACTCGAAATTTAAGAATCTAATGGAAACCCAGTAGAGTTGGAAAAATGAATTCCGACTATTTGGCTCCTTTATTCCCAACAGCCAGTCTAAATACTGAATGAAGATTATCGGTTGTTTGGGATGCTCCAGAACATAGTTTTCTATTTTTAATATTGAATATAACTACTGGACACATAGATCAGCATCCTGGGCAAAAGGTTGAGCATCACCACTGATGTAAAGCAATTAACCAAAATTCTAAAATTGTATCGAGTATTTGGAGAAAATTTGCTTAAAATGTAAGGAGTGGTAATAACACAATACTATTTGCAGGATATCTATATGAATGTAGTAAAATTATTTATCCAAAGGTTGACTGATAATTTCAAACAGTTGGACATATTTTGTTTATTAGACAAAACCAGGTTGCAGCTTAATTCATCTGAGAAAAATTGAAAGTAAACTTTTCTGTCATGCTGCAGGAGTCAGGATATTTACAAGCATCTTAGTCTTCTTAACATAAGTCTTCTTAACATAAGAAAAAAAAATCCAAAAGATGTTATATTTTTGATTAATTATTTATCTGTTCACTCTGTCTTCTGATCCATTTCCTAAAAATGGTAATTTTAATTTGTTTTGCATTACACATTTTGTAAATACAGTTGACTCTCTGTTTAACGACTTTCAAGGGACCACAAAACACCGTCCTTAAGTAGAATGCTTTTAAAACTACAGTGGAGCATCTGGGACTCTTGAAAAGCCGTCTTTAAACAGAGAAAGTGGTTAAATAGAACGTTGTTAAACAGAGAGCCAACTGTGTCCTTTATGCAGTGTCATCATATGACTAACTAGTGATTATGACTAGGACATCTACATTGAAACTCGAAGATTTTACCACACATGAGTTCAAAACCAGTGTTCTAATTCTATGAAGATATTTCTGAAAAAAAGATAATTTCAAAAATATGAAGATGCAAGAAAACATTCACTGCCATGACCATTAGTTGGCCATATGATGGAGCACCGCTTAAAGGATGTACACAAGGTGTCCCAAAAAATGTATACCCTCTTGGAATGTTTGTAACTGCCACAATTATAGTCAGTTTTCCAAATGTGATAGCTTAAAATAACATTATGCAACATATTTTCGAAAAAAAAAGTGTTTCTGGTTTGACATTATTATTTTCCATTTAGTTGAACTGCAACTATGTAGAAAAGAGTTGCTATACCCAGGAAGAAAGAAGGGAGGAGATAAATTTTTACTATGTAAAAGTAATAACAGTTGACTTTTCCAGAGGATGTTGTCACCCTGCGTACCCCCAACAATCGTTAAATTTCTCATAATTTCAGAGATAGCTATGGGAGCAGTGCAAAAAAAAAAAAAAAAAAAAAATTCTATTTGAAACTGGTGGCAATAAGGCTCTAATAGAGTGGATGAAGTATGGTTCTCAGCTAAAGGAAATGAAAGCATTACTTTTCCATACAATATTCATTTTATTTTTCATTACCAATTCATTCCAAATTCCTCTGTTAACTATTTTTTGCGCTATGTTTTGTTGATTACCAACTTTTTTTTTTCTATTTCTGTAAATAATTGACAGATTAAGAATATAGTAGAATTAATTTTGTAAGGTTTCTTTTAATTGCAAATTTTATGACATGTTTTGAAAACTTCAATTTAAAGTTAAATAATTTTATTTATGTATTCACTATTATTTTTTACTTAAACCTAATTGTTATTTTAATTATTATAGATAATTTGATTTTTGTCTTTACATTTTTTTTTCACAAGTACAAAAATGTGTTCATACTCATTGGCTTAATTTACCTAAGTATTTCTTTTATCCTTTTCTCAAATCCATAAAAACAATACCTTAAATGTCAAATTAGACGTATTGAGTATGGCAATCAAAAACCAGTCCAAAAGCTTTGAGAAAAAAATCTTATTTGGAAAGAAATTTATGTAAAATTAGAATGAATTATGATTAACGATAACTGAATCAATTTTAAATTTTTAATATATATGGAAAAACCAGCAACTATCTCAAAAAAGTGTCTTGAGATATAATAGGGAATGATTAGTTTTTGGAAAATTAAAACAAGTTAAATCCAAAATTTCTTTGAAAGACTGATATGGATATTAAAATTCTTCATCTCGAGGAACTGATGGTTTGTTTACAGCAATATAGGTGATATGATTAAAATGAAAAACCAACGTAAATAAAGCACAAATTTTGAAGATAATACAGCATATAGCTATTTCAAGGCTACAATGGAGCTTCTTCATCAGTGTAAAAAGCTCACCAACACAACCAAAAGTAGCAAGAGAACTGACAAATGACTTTTTAGTTTCCAGGTCATGTAAAGCATTAGAATTTAATGGGAGTTCAGTTATCCCTTTCTACATCAGAACAGCTATTCGTTAAATGCCCCCTCACCCGTCAAAAATTGCCGATTCTAAAAAAAGTCTTTTTCTGCTTCAGACAAGATAGATAAATCATTTGGAAAACAATCCAATATTTCAAACTCATATTAATAAAAAAAAAATTTTTTTTTTGGTTGTTAAAATAATTCGTTAATTCGTGGTTTATTATGTGGTAAATAGGGGGTTTTGCCTTCATTTTCGTCGGAGAAGAAGAAAAATTCGCTAAATTGCAAAATTCGTTAAATGGGGTTCCGACTGTATTAAACATTTCTAATTCCTTAAAAATATAATGACTCAAGTGAAAACTACAATTGAAAGGTATAAAATTTTCAATTTAAATCAAACAACACCGACATAACTATTGCAAACATATGATTCCAAGAAAAATATTGCAGTATGTTTCTGTCCACTTCCTATCTCTCTCTTTTTTAACTAATAAAGTTCCATAGTACCTTTGGTCGCTTTCATAAGGTGACCTATGGAAACATTGCTAAAACGTATGCATCAGTCAGTGTAAAATGCTAGGTTTTCCCTTTTATGAGGTCTCTACATGCAAAATAGTTAATGAAAAGCTTTAAAGCTCTAGATCCCCCCATTCCCATTTTAAATTGCTTAATTACAAAGTTAACTCTGGTTGCTGATACAATCTCAATGAAAAATGGTCAATATTTGAAAGTCTCCAAAGGTCATGTAAGATGGCAGGTATCTTGTTAAAAAGAGTTTCATATTTGTCGCACCTTAATATGTAAAAGTGCTTTTCTCTATCCCTTCATTTGCTTTTCCAAGTATTACTTCACAAAAACATCCAAACTCATTCTCGATGTTGTTGTCATCTTAAAACGTAATGTTTTATTAAACATTAGATTTTTAAATAAAAACAGCCTAACTTAGGTGGGACTAAATTAATACAAATTATAAAAACATGAAGCATATTTATGTTCGGTAGTCGTAAGCATACCTCTAGATTGTCTTCAAGCAATGAATGATTAAGAATTTCTCTTGCTGTCATTCTTTGAGAGGGATTCTTCTGTACAAGATTCTCAACTAATTCAATCTAAAACGTAAATAAATCACAACAATGAAATATTTATAAACTAAATATAAATTTATACAAACACAAAATATAACTATTTTTGTGATATTGTTATTCACAATATCACACCCAGGAATGTAGGCTTAAAATTTTCATTCAAAACTTTACATGTCATTTGTAAGCAACAGAGAAATATGTAAAAACAGAATAAGCAAGTAAAGTCTGTAAAAAGGGACATGAACATAGCTTCATTTTCATCAAGATTCAGTGATGAAAAAATATCAATAAATTCAATACGAAATCAGAGAAGAGGAATCTAAGAGAATGCAAGCCGATTACAAGGAGAAAATAACACCTGGAATAAAAATGTTTAAGAATTTTTACCAACTTGCTAATTGATGCAAGGAAAGATCGGCAAAATGACCAAATCCCTTTTGGAGAAAGTATTGTTCAACACATTAGATAGAGAACTTTTAGAGTTTATTACGAACGGAGTCAATCAAAGTAAGAAGATAATTTCAATCAATATAGTTGACACTCTTATCAATTTAAGTTCAACTTTCAAAGTTAATTTATTCAACAACATTTGGATTTTGCTCCTTTTCTTATGATTAGGAAAGCAAGCAAAGTAAATATTGTAATATTGACTTATTTATTTATTCTTCTGTACAATATAAATACATGAAAGGGGAAAAAGAATAAATTAAGTTTGAGTCTAAAACTTCATTTATAGTTTAGTGCATTTTAACTAATATTTCAGTTTTTCTGTTAACAATATAATGTCACCAAGGTCAGAAATTCATGTTGGCAAAAAGTTATTTTAATAAAATAAATAACTTTTAATAAAATAAATAAAAGTTATTTTAATAAATAAGATTGCTTTAAGAAGTTATCTTAAATTTGTACCAAATTTCATTAACATTGGGGTATAAATATCTAGACATCATGGGACCAACGTAAAGTCATGTTTGCACTCCATTTTATTGTTTTAGTATTAATTTGGAAATAAGTTGAATTTACAACAAAAATTTAAATTTGAGCTCAAAATTGTCATCATATCTTGTAAATTTTTTAAAAATGTTTAACTTTTGTTCATCCTCTAACAGAATTCTATATCTGTTTTGCAACAGGGTGAGGGTGAAAGTATGAGAAGGGGGAGGGGGGGGGGGAAGAATCACTTCAGGCACACCTGTGCGGTACTTAGTTGAAAAAATCTTCAAGCGAGTGGACTGTATGCGTTTTATTGCTATGAACAGACAAGACAGGTTTTCAAAAGGCGATTTTCTTATCGTAACAAAAAAAAGGTTTGCCATATGTTGGCGTGAATAGTTCAAAGAAAATAACCTCGCCAGGGCGATAAAGATACAAACACTGAACATCCCGCCCGGCGTTGAAATATAACATTATTTCAAATTTTCAAGAAATTACACAAGACATAAAAAATTTTTTAAACACAATAGATAATAGAACATTTTAGAAAAGAGAACAAATATGAAAATTACAATAAACTGATTTAGTTAACAGGATGAAATTTGATTATCGTCAAGTGGCAAAACACTAATTTTTGATATTGGTCTTTTAAAAATGCCTTTGGCCGTACGTATTTCAGCAACTCTTACGTTTCCATCTGGACCTGGAATTACCTTAACAATTCGACCCATTGACCAATTACATATGAGAAGTTGAATGTCCTTTAATAAGACTAACATGCCTGGAATTAAATTTTGCCTTTTAAACAGCCATTTAGATCGCTGTTGTAAATGGCTCAAATAGCTATTTTGCCAATATTTCCAAATAGTTTGGACAATTTTTTGCGTTTTCTGCCACCTATTTAGCAGATTATCCCTTTTATCAAGAAAGTTAGGTTCCGGAAGAGAATTGATCGGTTTTCCTATTAAGAAATGTCCTGGAGTTAATACTTGGAGATCGTCAGTATCAGTAGATAAAGGAAAGAGTGGCCTTGAATTGAGAATGCCCTCAATTTGGGTAATTACTGTTATGAATTCCTCTAGCGTTAACTTTGTAGAACCAACCCCTCTCTTCAAGTGATATTTGAAAGCCTTCACTCCTGCCTCCCAAAGGCCACCAAAGTTGGGTGCTCTGGGAGGTAGAAATTTCCACGTGATACCTTCTGACACTAAGAAGTTAGAAATGTCTTCACTACTCAACATTAATTTGTGTAAGCGTTTGAGTTCGGTGGAAGCCCCAGTAAAATTAGTAGCATTATCGCTAAAAATTATAGAGCTTTTACCGCGCCGTGCAAAGAATCTTTTTAAGGTCGCTATTAGCGCTTCTGAGGTTAAATCTGAAACAAAATCTATGTGAACAGCCTTAGTTGTCATACATACAAATATAACAACATAGATTTTCTGAAAAATAACCTTTCTTTGACCTTTATATTTGATCTCAAAAGGCCCACATAAATCGATTCCAACATTTAAAAATGCAGGACTAGCGGTTACTCTTTCCGTTGGTAGATCCCCCATAATCTGGGTTGCCATAATGGGTTTGGTTTTGAAGCATTCAATACACTCATGAACTACCTTCCTCGCGGCACTTCTACCACCAAGAGGCCAATATTTTAAGCGAATCGTGTTTAGTAGAGCTTGGGGTCCTACATGTAAATCCCTCTTGTGATAGTACTGGAATATGAGTTTTGTAAGTTTGTTTCCCGCTGGCAAAATAATAGGATGCTTTTGGTTAAAATTCACATCTGAATGCGAAAGTCTACCCCCTACTCTTATTAATCCTTCCTGGTCTATAAAAGGATTGAGAAATTTTAACTTGCTTGTAAGCATAACTGAAGTTCCCTTTTCCAGTGCCGATATCTCAGGTGAAAAATACCTTACCTGTAAATTTCTTAAGAGATGGTTTTCGGCATTTACATATTCTTCATGTGTGAGCGGACCTGTTTGTTTCACAGGTGATTTGCAGTTTCTGCTAAACCTAAAAATAAATGCTAGAACCCTAATTAATTTTTGAAAGTTGTTAGTGATATCTAATAATATGTCAAAGAAGTTAGAGTCACTACTAGAAGTTAATGTCACTTGGGAAACAGGTTTAAGCTCCTCGGTGTAGAGTTGATTTGCCAAGTCACTGGAATTTTTCAAAGTCTGCGGATCAGTTAAGTTCTGCTTGACAAGATTCGGACCACTCCACCACAGTTCACAAGTAGCAAGAGATTTGACATCCATCCCACGTGAAATCTTGTCGGTTGGATTATCCTCCGATAAAACGTGTGACCATTGGAAGTTCTTTGTCATTTGCTGGATTTGCGATACCCGGTTGCTTACAAATGTTTTGAGTAGACTCGAAGAGGTATTAATCCATGCTAGCGCAATAGTAGAGTCTGAATACAGTTCCACAGAGTCTATATGCAATTTAATAGCAGCTAAGACTTTTTGCGTAAGTTTGGATAGAAGCAAACATGCAGAAAGCTCGAGACGAGGTATACTCATGAATTTGGTCGGAGAAACTCGTGATTTACTGCACAGAAGTTGCTTCTTTATTTCGTTGGTTTGGGAAACAGTTTTCACATATATAACAGCACAATAAGCCTTTGAAGATGCATCTGAAAAACCTTGAAGTATAACAGACTTGGTGTCGGATTTTAAAATACATCTAGGCACTTGGATAGATTGCAACTCAGGGAATGTTTTGACGAAGTTGTACCATTGCTCTGCAATTTCTGGAGGGAGCGTTTCATTCCAGTCTAATTTAAGTAGCCATAATTGTTGCATAAATATTTTTGCCTTGGAGATGACAGGGCCTAAAAGTCCAAGTGGATCGTAGATGCGTGCGATTTCCGAAAGTACATCTCGTTTGGTGAAACTGCGATTTGGATTGTTGCTAACCTTGTACATAAATGAATCACTTGAGCTATTCCAAAGCATTCCTAGTGTTTTAACGACAATTTCTTCAGAATTTCTGTCCAGAGGAAATTCCTGAAGTTCGGTCGTAGAACCTTCGTTGCTGCACCACTTGTGTAACTTCATGCCGCCCTTTTGGAGAAGTTGCGTCAATTCTGACTGAAGATTCAAAAACTCCTTCAAGTTGGAACTACCAGAAAGGCAGTCATCCATGTAGAAATCTTGAAGAACGGCTCTGGACGCCAAAGGAAAGTTCTTTCCCTCGTCCAATGCAAGTTGCTGTAAAACCTTCGTTGCTAAGTACGGAGCAGATGCAGTCCCATACGTGACAGTTTGTAACTGGTAAATCTTAGTTGATGCAAATTCACTCTCTTTCCATAATATTTTTTGTAGCTTAGTTTGAGAAGAATCTACTTCAATCATCCTGAACATTTGTTTAATATCAGTGGTAAATGCGTAAATATACTTTCTAAATCTAATTAGAATTGAAAAGAGATCTTCCTGAATTACCCCTCCTTTACTCAATAAATCATTCAAAGAATGTCCGCTGGTTGTTTTCGCACTTGCGTTGAAAACTACGCGCAATTTAGTAGTTTTGCTATCTGGTCGAAAAATACCGTGATGAGGGAGATAATACCCGACATCTGTTCCCTTATCTTCTTTTATTTCTTTCATGTGATTCAAAGTTTTGTATTCGTTAAAAAATTCTGTATACCGCGCTTTCATAGCCGGATCCCGTTCTAATCGTTTCCATAGTTGATCTAACCTTCTAGATGCCGTTTGTTTAGAATTTCCTAGCATGATTTCAGAACATTCTGGTTTGAATGGCATTTGAACTACGTATCTACCATCCGAATTCCTGAAATGCGTTTTTGCGAAGTGTTCATTGCAGTAGTTTAATTCATCATCATTACAGGGCGTGTGATTTTCGACTTCTTCGATTTCCCAGAAATTAGTTAGAGTAATATTGAGCGTTTCCAAATTTTTTGACAAAAAGCAGTGTTTTGCGGAATGATCAGAGCTGCTGTCTGAAATGCTACCCGAAACAAGATAACCAAAACAACTCGATTGTAAATACAAGTTATCTTTCAGCTTTCTTTTATCTGCCTTCAAAAATGCGAAGAATAATTCTGCACCCAAAAGAATATCTATTTTTTGCGGATTATAAAACGCTGGATCTGCTAAGCATATATCGTTTGGAATGTTTAAATGAGCGATATTAATTTTCTTAGAAGGCGTGAAATCTGTGATTTTTGGAATAATTAATAAGTCGATTTCCCAATGCGAATCATCCTTTTTATTAGACAAGTGAGCTGATATCTTCTTCTTAATATTTAGCGCTGAATCATTTAATCCACTTATCGGAATATTTATTCTTTCCCTTTTCAAACCCAAAGCTTCCGCTGCCCTAACAGAAATGAATGAACTTTCACTTGCACAATCCAAAATTGCGCGTAAGCCCCTTCTTATACCAGTAGAATCTTTAACATAAACTATTACTGTATTTATCAAAACAGTTTTCTCGTTCCCATTAGTAAAGAAAGAGACGCGAGTATTTTCTGACATTTGCAAGTCCAATTCAGAATTGCTTATGTTCTGTTGTTGGCTTAGTCCTTGCGATTGAATCTGAGGCGTTCCCGTCGAACCACCACAATCTGCGTTATTTTATCTGCTGTTTATGCAGTTTACGTATTTATGAAGTAAAGTATGATGATTCAATTTTTTCTTACAAACGAAGCAAGAACTTTTCGAATTACATTGGGAGACTAAATGACGATCGCTTAAACAGTTGAAACAAAGCCGATGCTTTTTAACTAGATCTATCCTTTCGGATAATTTCATTGCTTTAAATTTATCACAGTGATACAATTGATGTGTTTGAGTTTTACACGCGACACATATTTTCGAAATGTTATTAGATTTAACAATAAAGGATTTGGATTTACATGAAATATTCGCACTAATACTATTTAAGATTTGACATCTTCTTTCTAAGAATTCCAGCAATGCATCAAAATCTGGAACTTCATTATCTTTAAGAGTTAGTTCATACTGCTTTCTTGTTTCGCAGTCTAATTTTTCTAGAACAACATTCAATAAAATTGCATTAGATAATTTGTCTCTTGCGAAATCTAAGAGTTTTAGCGATCTTAGGTTTTTCTTAACATTATCCAAAATGATACGAAGATCTTTAGCAGATTCGTGTTTAATTTGGTTGAATATTAAGAATGTTGTTAATGTGACAGTCGACAATTATTCTTTTGTTTTCGTATCTTTGTTCTAAAGCTTTAAAGAGTGAAGAAAAACTATCGTCAGTCGTTTCTAGAATTTTTGCTTCTCCCTTTAATGAACCGCGTAAGTAATGAAGCTTTTCACTTTCAGAAAGTTCGGGATTTTCATTTATTAGGCTATTGAATTGAGTTTTGAACAAGTTCCATTCCTCAAGTTTTCCGCTAAAAGTTGGAAGAGGAATTTTCGGAAGTTTCATTGAAGCTTTTTTTGGCTGATCAACATTCATCGAATTAATTTCTTGTGCAGAAGTATCAATACTTTGTTTTAGTACAGAGTCACTGTAATGCTGTAACTTCAGTTTGTTAATAGATGATTTCAAGCTTACCTCCAAGTTTTGAATATCTTCGTCCACTTGAGACAATAAGTCTTCACATTCCTCAAATTGCTTTTCGGTGATGATTTTGTAGAAGTCATCTTTTAGCGTATCAAATTTTTGATGTATGTTCAGCACTGTCTCAAAGAGCGCTTCTAACTAGGAAATGTCCATCTCGTCCTTTCTTTCAGCGAGGGCAATAAAAATCTTGGTGATTTGCCCTTTAATGTTACCGCGCTTGCGGTTTAACGAGGTGATGTCCGCCATTGCAATTTTATAGCGATTGCGTAATTTAACTTAATTGTATATTTGCGAGTTAACTTGAATTTTATAACTAATTCAAATTTATCGTATCCGGGTCGCTTAGGACCAAAATGTGCGGTACTTAGTTGAAAAAATCTTCAAGTGAGTGGACTGTATGCGTTTTATTGCTATGGACAGACAAGACAGGTTTTCAAAAGGCGATTTTCTTATCGTAACAAAAAAAAGGTTTGCCATATGTTGGCGTGAATAGTTCAAAGAAAATAACCTCGCCAGGGCGATAAAGATACAAACACTGAACAACACCAAAAAGTGGACTGAGCTGAGTGCTCTAGTTACTTCCATCCTAGCCAATGCCCACCATTGGCTATTGAGCCATTAGGTGATGCACGGACCAGTATAAATGGGCCTCCCTGAAAAGATTGTTAGTAAACTCTTTACTTTGGTCCAGAGCAGAGCGAGCCTTCAGGTCTTCCACGTTCATGGTTCCGTAGCCAAATAGGTGGCAATCTGGTGATGTCAGAACACCAATACAGTGGAAGTTAATGGCAAGACAATCACGCCCTGTCCTCATCCTGAAAGCTGCCACACTAACGGCATGGGATAGATTGTGGTCGAGGGGGACCTTTGGAAATGAAGCTCTCCCTTTTCTTTCCCAAGCAGTCTCTCCAGTCTCTGACAGTTCCATCAGTGAGTTGCTGATTTTATTCAAGTCTTAGCAGAGTAGGGATCTCCAGTTACCAGTTCACCTTATACAATTTATTGTTTTAGGTCATATTGATGATGCAAGTTAAAATAGGGCTATAAAAATTTCACTTTCAAATTTGAATAACGCAACATTTATGCACCTAATCAAAAAGAAGCATATTATTTTTACTTTATCTGAGTGAAACAAACAGGGTTGCTTTATTAAATAGTTATAACATGTAAAATTAATGCTAAATTTTTTGTGAAAAAATTATCATTTGCTCTAGTACGCACCTGCCCAGTTCTGTAAAAGGACTGTGTTAAAGAATCAGACTTTAACATTTTTATTTTTTGGGATTTTTACAATATTGTTATTTTGTTCTGATAGAGGGCAGCACCAACACGAGCCAAAATTGTTCACCTAAATTTGAAAAAATAAGGGTGGAGTCTTATGCTGTCACTTTTTAAATGCAACAATGTGATTGGATATTGAGACATAGCGTCTATGTGCCATTTCGTTTTTGTGATTCTGATTTATCTACAAAAAAGTCCAGTGCAGTACTCGTGGAGAAGCAGCATGATGTGGGTGCGAAATCTTTGTGTGTTGTTCCAGCCGCTTAAAAGAAAAAAATACAAGTTTCTTCCACATCTGAAAACATCCTGAGTAAGATATGGACTATATGTATTTTTTATGAATGTTCAATTATGATAATCAAGAATATATTTATCTAGAATTAAAATTTTTGGTCTTCGTCGCAAAATTAACAAGTTTCAATACCCACTTGATGTTGCTCCAGAAACCATGGAAATTGCCAATTCATTAATATTCCAAGAAATTTATTATCTGCAAAACATCTTCAAGTTTTTTTTCAAGACGCCAATTTCTACTTATAGTCGCAAAATTAACAAGTTTCAATACCCACTTGATGTTGCTCCAGAAACCATGAACTTGCCGATTCATCAACATTCCAAGAAATTTATTGAACACTCAACTATATAGCCTGTGAACTGTACTACTTAATCC
Organism: Uloborus diversus; assembly: GCF_026930045.1. Taxonomy (NCBI): domain Eukaryota; kingdom Metazoa; phylum Arthropoda; class Arachnida; order Araneae; family Uloboridae; genus Uloborus; species Uloborus diversus. The sequence goes on along the minus strand of NC_072732.1, from coordinate 107,623,156 downwards.
TGTCATTAACTCCAGTGGACCAACGATAGTTTCTTCAAGCATGTGATCTTCAAACGTCTCAATAGTGATAAAGCAGTACATAGCCGTTTCATTCGATAAAAAAAACAAAGGAATAGCCGTTAAAATTATGAATGCACTTCAGATGAGCAGAGAAATCGTCGCATTTCGATGCTATCCAAAATATCAACTAATTACATAACGAATTATCCAATTTCAAGTATTGTTTAAGCATAGATCAAATTGAATATATATATATATATAATATTGATTGATATGGTTTTTTTGTTGTTGGTGATTTGGTTTAGTATTTTTGATAAAAACGTGATATCAAAATAAAATAAAAAGAATGATGGTAAGTTTTGACAAAATTGAATTGTTTTTTTTATGAATTTATTGTTGATTTATAATTTTCCACTATACGTAAATATATGGGATTTTTGCATTTATTCTTACACAACGCTTTAAAATATTAATTTCATCATTAATATTAAAAAAAATGATCCTTTATATCCAATCTACTATTTAGTAACTATGATCATTTTTATAACCAATTCAACATTTTATGGTGCCGTGTGAGCAAACTGGGGTTATTTTACTTATTTTAATCAATGATTGAAAACCACTCTGGATTATATATGATAATTTAATGCCAAAATGATTTTATACTATTATGGTTGAATAATTATGTGTCAATTTTTCATGAATGCATATTAATTTTTCTGAATTGCATATATATGTATATCTTGAATTATTACTGAAATTTTAATGATGGCCAATTCATTGTTACCCCTCATCCCAACATTTTCTGGAGACAATTCTGAAAATGTATCAAATTTTTTGCAATCCATTTCGGAAGTGGCTGATCTTGAAAAATGGCCAGCTGCTAAGAAAATCATAATTTTGAAATTACGATTGAGAGACAGAGCACATGAATTTTTATCTGATGTATTACAAAAAAATCCAAATGCAACATTTGCTGAGATTTCAAGGGAACTGAAACTTAAATTCTCCTCAACACCCTCATTTGAATCTGCCCAAAAAGAATTTTGGGGAATATCACAGAAGCAAGGGCAATCGGTAGCCGAATTAAGCGAATGTATTAGTAGAGCTGCTGAAAAATTCTTAAATCCTAATAATAACTCTGAAAAAGATCTTTTAGATCTTGTCGAAAAGTCGAAATTTTCAAAATTAATTGATGCACTGAGACCGGATGTTAGGATTGAGGTACAAAAACAAGGTCCAACCACATTTAAGCAGGCGATTAAAATTGCAAAAAATGTAGAGACTGCCCTTAACAATTCTGGGAATTTTTCCAACCCCCAACTTGAAATCAATGTGCTTCTCCAGAGTCAAGAGGAAACTAATCGTAAGATTTCCCAATTAACTGAATCAGTAAATAACTTGAAAAGTTCAAAAGGATTGAATGAAAATGCTGCATCTTTTAGCTATGATGTGAATTCCTTAAACTCTAACACACAGGCTGATAATCGGAACAAATTTTTTAATCAGGGACCTTCAACTTCTAATTCCCAAAATAATCTAGAGATTCAGTGTCACATTTGTGGTCGTAATCATTGGACCACGAAATGTTGGTATTTTCCTGGAAATTCAAGGGGTCACACTTTTAACAATTTTCCTCACAGAAATCGTTCAGGTCATAGGGGTTACCACAATAGGCAAAGGGGAAGAAATTTCAAACCGTACCACCGCAACTCCTCCAACCAGGGTAATTTAAACTAGTAGGGGGTATTCGAGGTTATGCTAGCTATCAGAATTCGGAACCCCATAATCATGTCAATGAGACTGTAGGATGGCAGGATCCAAATTTTTTTCAAGATAAATTTTTGTCAAATGAGATCAATGATATTTTTTCAAGGGATGATGTGAAAAATGTGCAGGAGATGGGAACCTTACAAAATTTTGATAATCACCATCAAAAAGATAATGAATTACAAAATTTAAATAATAGGGCGCTAATGTCCTGCACCAATTCTGAAAATTCCTTACCCATCATCGAAATTACTTTTAGAGATTTTAAATGCTATGCACTTATGGATACTGGTGCGAATATTTCAATTTGTCAATTTTCTGTTTTAGAACAAATCAAGGAGGTTTCAAAATTAAATTATGTGTCAAGGGGAGTGAAAATTAAGACTGTAAATAATGAAAGCATAAATTGTAGGTCAGCTGTGGATTTAAAATTCAAAATTCAGGGGAAGTGGTTTTCAAATCTTTTTTTCACCACAAATTTTTCTTGAAATGCTAATTATCAATTCATTTTGGGGTATGATTTTTTTCAACGTAACAAAATTATCCTCGACACAGTAAATAAGAGAATAATAACTGACAAAACTAAATTATACTTCATTACTATTTCGCCTAATGAGCAAATCAAGCAGACTAATGCTATTTCTGCAACCAATGATACCATTGTTAATGATGCTCAGGAATTTTCAACCAATTATTTCAAGGTAAAATCTGCCCTTAATGTTAAAATTCCTCCAAATTCTTTTGAAATTGTAAAAATGTGTATTCCTAAAGAACTTAAAAATTCCAACTTATTGCTTTTTTCACCAGGTAAAATTCAGGACAAATGTAGCATTAATTTTTCTCTGCATTCTGCCAAAAATGCTGAGGGAATGTACATCATTGTTGACAACAATTCTGACACCGATTTTATCATTCAAAAGAATCAAGGTTTAGGTACTATTCAGGAAATTTCTGAAAATGACTTCGAACAACCTTCTGATTCTCTGACCGCTCAAGTAAACAATTTGACAATTCAGGAAATTAAGGAATTGAGAAAGAAAGAACTTTCACCTGATGATTTTTGCTTAGATCACCTTAATGAGGATGACAAAAATAAAATGACAAAATTATTAATGGACAACTATGAAGTTTTTTCAAAAAATTATTTAACACTTGGCTCTACGGATTTTATTGTACCTGAATTTAAACTTTTTCATGACTTTCATCTGTCAACTAAACCATATCCATTACCTCGAATAGCTAAGCAATTTGCTGAAAAGGAGATTAATAAGCTTTTAGAGGCAGAAATTATTGAACATTCCACTAGTAGTTATTCATTCCCTTGCATTTTTGTCAGAAAGCCATCAAAATCAAATGATCCCAATGCTAAACCAAATTTTAGAATGGTAGTTGATTATCGCCTTTTAAACGCTATTACTGAGCCATTCAAAATCTGTCTACCAAAGATTTCAGAGATAGTGCAAAACATTGCGGGTAGAAAATTATATTGTGTACTCGATTTAAAATCAGCCTTTTTCCAAATTTTATTAAAACCCGAAGATAGGGAAAAGTTAACATTTTGCTCCGAATTGGGAAATTTTCAACCCAAGCATCTTCCTTTTGGCGCAAGGAATAGTGGGAGCTACTTCTGTTCTCTGATTACTCATTGTTTAAAGGGATTAAAGGGTCCTAACTTGCAATTTTTCCTTGATGATATAATTCTGGCCGCTGATGATATAGCCCAGTTATCAAATCTTCTCCAGCAGGTATTTGATCGACTGAAACTCTAACTTGACTCTTGACCCAGCTAAACTTCAACTGTGTAAACCCTCCATAACATACTTAGGTTTCAACATTGACCATAATGGATATTCTCCTTCTGAGAATAACATAAATAAAGTAAATAAATTTCCTATCCCAAGGGACACCAAGCAGGTTCAATCATTTTTGGGTATGACTAATTACTTTAGACATCTTGTTTTTGAGTATGCTGAAATTGTCGCTCCTATAGTTAATTTGACTAAGAAAAACACACCATTCTTTTGGTCAAACGAATGTCAGGATGCCTTTGAAAAATTACAGGATGCCATTTTAAATAAGCCAACACTAAAAAATTTCGTAAAGGATGCTCCTTTATTTTTGGTTACTGATGCTAGCAAAATTGCCATTTCAGCTATACTTATGCAAAAAATCAACAACCAATTTTTTCCAATTGAATTTTTTTCTAAGCAATTGTCACCTTCTGAATCAAAGTATTCTTCTGTGAGGCGGGAATTTTTCGCTATTTATTCTTCTATTAAACATTTTAGGGAAATTTTATATGGACTCAAATTTACTCTTTTTTTGTGATGCAAAAGCTTTGACGGAATTCCTACACATGGAAAAATAACCTGATGTGGTATGCAGATGGATTTTATTTTTAAGTGACTTTTCATACGACCCACAATTTATCCCTGGGGCAAAAAATCCAAGCGATTTCTTAAGCCGCGTATATGAGGAAAATCAAATGACAGTTAATAACATTAATCTTTTCCAACCAAAACATAACTTGTCGAAGGACATTATTTTCCAGGAACAGCAGAAGGATAGGGAAATTTTAGAAATTATTGAAAGATTGCAAAACAATGATAAAAATACTTTGGAAACATTTTGTTTAGATGATAAAATTTTACTTAAGATTGTTGAGGTAAAGAAGAGGAATAAAATTCAAAAATTTAAAAGGATTTATGTTCCTTCTACTTTAAGAAATGCTGCTATTGAAAATGCCCATACTCCACATTTTGCTGCTCAAAAGACGTATAATTTTTTGCAAAAATTATATTTTTTTCCATCCATGTTTACTGCTGTTAAAAAATTTTGTCGAGCCTGTCCAAAATGTCTGGCCAATAAGACCAAGCGTAATAACACTGTACCAAAATTCATTCCTAAGAAGGATTTAAGCCCTGGTTCATTTTTATCCTGCGATTTGGTGGGAAAATTATGTAGATCGGTTGATAATAAGTTTTTTATTCTTACAATCGTTGATCATTATTCCAGATTTTTGGAAACTTTTAGTTTATCAAATACTTCTTCTAGTAGTATAATTAAATGCTTGAACACTTATTTTTCATCTTACGGAGTTCCTAGGGTAATTTTGACTGATAATGGTCCTAATTTAATTTCTGATGAGATTGAACAATTTTTTAAGGGATTAAACATTGAGCATAGAAAATCTTCAATATACTATCCTCGTGGGAATTCAACAATTGAAAGAACCCATCGAATTTTAAAAGAATCCGTCGCATCCTTATCTGAGAATACATGTGAATGGTCTCAGAAACTTCAAATTTTTAAACTTCATTATAACGCGAGTAAACATGGTGTTACTGGTTTTTCTCCTGCTGAACTATTTTTGGGTAGAAACATCAATGTTCCAATGCAAATCTTTTCTGATCTTGAATTAGTGTCTCATTATGATGCATATGTTAAGGAAATGGATAGATGTGCAAATGAAAATAAAAAAGCCGTGGCACAAAACGAAGACAAATATTTTAAACAACACGAAAATCAACTCAAGGGTAGAAAAATACACAAATTCCAAATTAATGATAAAGTATTCATTAAAATTTTAAACAAGCCTGGTGCCTTGATGCCTAAATATAAAGGGCCATTTACCATTGAAAGAATTTTTAGAAATGACAATTATTTGGTAAAGCTGCAGGATACAAATGATAAAAGCATTAAATTGCATTGTAGTAAAATTTTTCCTGCAACTTAAATGTTTTTTTTTTTTTTGTTTCGGCATTTACATATTGTAGTATGCATTTGTATTGTTTCATCATAAGATCTATGTAATCACTTTAATGATTCATATCAGATTAGCTACCTGATATATGATTGCAATAATGGTTGATCATTGTCTAAAATTAGCTACTTTGGAGAATGTTTTAACTAACACTGCAATATTTATTGTGAATTATCATGGAAATTTTCAGGAAATGTACAATTGTTGCAATTTGAATGTTGAACAGTTTTTCAGTTTTAATATGTTTTCATATGCATTAGGAACCACAAAAAAATTTTTTTTTTTCCCTTGATAACTCTTTCATGCTAATCCAGAGTTGTTTTCAATTCCATTGAAACCATTGTGAACTTACCATTTCAAAAAAAAAAATTTTTTTGAAGCTATTTCATTGTGATATCATATGTTTTTTTTTTCCTTTGGGGGGGGGGGGGAGTAATGTTAAAGAATCAGACTTTAACATTTTTATTTTTTGGGATTTTTACAATATTGTTATTTTGTACTGATAGAGGGCAGCACCAACACGAGCCAAAATTGTTCACCTAAATTTGAAAAAATAAGGGTGGAGTCTTATGCTGTCACTTTTTAAATGCAACAATGTGATTGGATATTGAGACATAGCGTCTATGTGCCATTTCGTTTTTGTGATTCTGATTTATCTACAAAAAAGTCCAGTGCAGTACTCGTGGAGAAGCAGCATGATGTGGGTGCGAAATCTTTGTGTGTTGTTCCAGCCGCTTAAAAGAAAAAAATACAAGTTTCTTCCACATCTGAAAACATCCTGAGTAAGATATGGACTATATGTATTTTTTATGAATGTTCAATTATGATAATCAAGAATATATTTATCTAGAATTAAAATTTTTGGTCTTCGTCGCAAAATTAACAAGTTTCAATACCCACTTGATGTTGCTCCAGAAACCATGGAAATTGCCAATTCATTAATATTCCAAGAAATTTATTATCTGCAAAACATCTTCAAGTTTTTTTTCAAGACGCCAATTTCTACTTATAGTCGCAAAATTAACAAGTTTCAATACCCACTTGATGTTGCTCCAGAAACCATGAACTTGCCGATTCATCAACATTCCAAGAAATTTATTGAACACTCAACTATATAGCCTGTGAACTGTACTACTTAATCCTGTCATTAACTCCAGTGGACCAACGATAGTTTCTTCAAGCATGTGATCTTCAAACGTCTCAATAGTGATAAAGCAGTACATAGCCGTTTCATTCGATAAAAAAAACAAAGGAATAGCCGTTAAAATTATGAATGCACTTCAGATGAGCAGAGAAATCGTCGCATTTCGATGCTATCCAAAATATCAACTAATTACATAACGAATTATCCAATTTCAAGTATTGTTTAAGCATAGATCAAATTGAATATATATATATATATAATATTGATTGATATGGTTTTTTTGTTGTTGGTGATTTGGTTTAGTATTTTTGATAAAAACGTGATATCAAAATAAAATAAAAAGAATGATGGTAAGTTTTGACAAAATTGAATTGTTTTTTTTATGAATTTATTGTTGATTTATAATTTTCCACTATACGTAAATATATGGGATTTTTGCATTTATTCTTACACAACGCTTTAAAATATTAATTTCATCATTAATATAAAAAAAAATGATCCTTTATATCCAATCTACTATTTAGTAACTATGATCATTTTTATAACCAATTCAACAGACTGTTTGCAAGTATTGTTTTCCTGATTTGATTTCAAATAAAATGCATTATGACATATATTTAAGACAAAAATCTAGTGGTATAATTTTTCAAATTAGAGAAATAATTTTTGAAAAAAAAAATCTCACTTTTACATCTACCACTGCTCTCAAAAAACATTAAAATATAAATCAAGCAAATATTTAGATCAGTTCTTTTGAAGTCGTTAATAAAAATGTGTACTTAACAGGGAAAAGAAGAAATCATGAGTCTTTTGAAAACTTATATTAATCTTTAACAACAAGAAATGAAGTTATTGAATTGTTAAAATTTTTTTAAAATGTTTTGAGAGAACATGGGATACTAAGGATAAAATCTGAGGTGAAAAAGTCATTAAAAATGCAACATTCTAATTAACTTAATGTATTTTTTAACAAATGTATTAACCTTTAGATCCTGAATGGGGGGGGGGGGGGTACATTATCAATATTTGACACATCTTGAGTTCAAAAGTCAAAGTTCAAAACTCTTTTGCTTTGCTCTCCAAACAAGGAACTCTCTGGAGTTCATGATTAGAATTTGGGGATTCTAAAGATAAAAAATCAACAGCTGTCAGCACATTCAACATTCTAGGAACTAGTACAAATTACATACAAGCCTGTTTCAAAACACATATGAAAATTAATTATTTTCATGCATATTTTGAGACATATGAATATATCATGAACAAAGAAATTTAAAATATAGCATTTGCAAAGTTCAACAACTATTTTTATTTTATACTTACATGATTTGGATAATTTTTAATCATTACTTCAGGAAAATTCCCTTTTAGTATACCATCAATTGCTTTACTGAATTCCATTTGAGTCGGAAATTCATTTAGCAGCTCAATTAATATTATTCCCAAGCTGTATATATCCACCTTAAGGAAAAAATATTTACATCAGTTTTATTAAAAATAAAGTAAAAATTTGTGACTTGCATTTCAAGTATAATTTATAACTACTTCTATCATCCCTAGGGTGGCCCCCAAATTTTTTTTCTTAGTTATTGTTCTGGGAACCCTTTAATTTTTTTAGAATGGTGATTAATTACCTACATCCAAAATTTCAACTCTGTATTCCATTATAAGTCGATGCCCAAGAAACATGAAAAATATAAAATTTGAAGATTCTTCAATAAAAGGTTAAAGTAAAAGTTAAGGGAATTAATTATTTGTTTACTTTTTAAAATTATACTTTGATTTAGTAATACCTTTATAAATGAATACTTTTATGAGTAACATAATATAACTGTAACAGCTAATCATTGACTTTAACTGCAACAGCTAATCATTACCTGTAACCTCATATTTTCAATGTTTGTAAATATTAGTTTGTCAACATTTCGTGCATAATTCTTATGACAGTCTGGACCAAAGCTGCAATTCCCACGAGATTGGAAAAACATGCAATTAATAAGCTAGAAAAAATTCATAATCAGTGGTTACAACTTAGAAAACATTCAAATCGTTCTTCACAAACTCAATGAGAGCAAGAACAAGAATTTACTGCTGATGTAGATTTTCTGTTTGACATTGCACATTTAGATGCAATGAACATGATTAAAATACTGGAGGATAAAAAATTTCTTGAAGATCAACGCAATGAAAGAAAAATGATTATTTCAGTGTTTAATAAAGAATTAATTTTGAAGAATGAAAGAGCTTTAAAACGAAGGAAAGAACACTTAGAAAGACAAGAAAGGTCTGCAATAGCTTCAACAGCTTTATCACCAGATTATTTTACAAAGGAAAGTTGTTCTACATCGTCGTCTAGTTGTGACGATGACACAGAAGATAGAGAATACAAGGTTAGTAGCAAAACAGTCAGTACTGCTACACCAAAAACAAAAGTTTTAATAATCCTCATGTTATAAGTGCCTTAGATCGTGGTAAAATTTCTGATCGTGAAGCAATGAGAATTATAGTACCAATAGCAGCTGCTCTTGAAGAGGACCTTACATTGCTTTCATTTTCTCCTAGTAGTCTGCAAAGAAACAGGAAAAAGGTCCGACAAGAGATTGCTGAAGAACTAAAGATAAATTTTAACCCAATATATCCCATCGTTCTTCATTGGGATGGTAAAATTTTACCTGACATTAAAGGTGAAGGAACTGTAGATTGTTTAGCTGTTACTGTGACTGGAAATGGTGACGAAAAACTACTTGGAGTACCAAAATTAACATCTGGGACCGGAGAAAATATTGCAATAGCTGTTTACAGCTTATTAGAGCAATGGAACATTGTTGACAAAGTTCAAGCTACGAGCTTTGATACAACTTCGACAAACACTGGTCACATTAAAGATCATGTACTATTTTAGAACAGAAAGTGGGGCGACAACTGATGTGGTTAGCTTGTCGCCATCATATGTTTGAACTAATATTAGCAAAAGTATTTACTTTATGTTTAGGGCCATCCAATTCTCCAGAAATTCCTCTATTTAAAAGATTTATAACTGTATGGAATGGAATAGAAAGAGATAAATTTGAAATTTTGGAACCCACAACCGATACAGATATTTTTAGAGTATCGACACTTAAAACTTTATCTGTGGTAAAATTCTGGCCTAGAGATGATTACAAGGAACTCTTAGAACTCACAATAATTGTTCTAGGAAACACACCACCAAAAATACAATGGCAGGCACCCGGCGCTATTCATCATGCAAGGTGGATGGTTAAACTTATCTATGGTATCAAGATATATCTTTTCCGCAATCAGAAAGATGTTTTTAAGCTTACTAAAAAAGAACAATATGACCTTGAACGTTTTGTAAAGTTTGGTGCCCTTTTGCACACAAAAGCCTGGATTGAAGCCCCTAAGAGTACAGAAGCTGCAAATGACTTTAAGGATTTAAAAAAATATGAATCAATTGATTTTAAAATAAGTAAAGCAGCCAGTGAAGTCTTAGAAAGACACTTGTGGTATTTATCAGATGAACTGGTTGGTCTGCCTTTATTTTCAGATAATGTCATTTCTTCTGAAGAAAAAACAAATCATAAACAAGTTAGCTATCAAATCTGAAGAATCGAGGAAAGTACGTGCAAGTTCTGATGTTTTCAGAAACAAAAATATGGAAGAAATTACTTTAGCAGATTTTGCAACAGAACACACTGCTGTAATTTTTGAACGATTAGAAATTAATCAATTTTTTTTCAGTTTACCACCTGAAGAATGGGATGAAAATGAAGAGTCAAAGGAAAAAAGCGTTACAGGTGAGATTAATGTTGTGAATGATACTGCCGAAAGAGGAGTCAAGCTTTTCAAAGATTATAATAAATTCCTTATTACAGATGAGGAAGAAAAGCAGTTTCTTTTGCAAGTAATAGAGAGAAATAGAAGACATGTTCCATCAACTTCCACAAAAAAGGAACTTTTGAACTCAATTTTGAAATAATTAAAATCATTATATGATAAAAATATATTTTCAAGTTTGCATGTGCCAGATTGTAACTTAATTTTTACTATTTGTAAGTTTAATTAATCTAGTAATTAAAAAGTAATAGTAACAGGAATTTTCTTTTAATTTATTTAAAATATTGCACTGTATTGTGAAGCCACAAATTTCGTAGGTTTTTCTTTAGTTAAGGTCCTTTGGGCACCTCCTTCTACTTTAAGTACAGTAACAAAAATTCACAGAAACAGTCTATTCTATAAGTCTAACAAAATTAGGGGGTGCCCCAGTATTTTTATGACACTTCAATTTTTATCATGGTAAAATGGGTCACCCTAATCATCCCCCTTTATAAAAAATAATAAATAAATAAATAAATAAAAGCATCATAGCAAATTAATTGGGATAGGCAGTTAATGAACTGATAATACTTTTCTTAGACAATTAAGAATAAATTTTATTTGATGCTATTTCTAATACATATTTTTAGCATTTGAATTTCTTTCAGTTTTCTGCATCTTTAGCCTATTTTCCTGTAAAACTAAATGAAAGAAGAAAAATGCATGAAAGGAGGTGAAATGCATCTTAAAAATGTCGCTAAAAACGAAAAAAAGAAGGGCAAAAATAACTAAAATAGTTCAATACATATCAAAAAATTAAAAATTAGAAAGTAGGGTTTTGAGACGGAGAAAATAAATGTGTCTTGTTGGTCACTTTTATTTCACTTTTTGGTTTGAACGATTTTTCTCTCAAATTGAACAGTTAAAAAAAAAGAAAATTTTTGAGTGAATAGTCCGATTTGATCAAACTTTTTTTGTTCGAAAGATCTGGGCAAGGACACCTTATTCTAATATTTCACTTTTTGATTTGAACAATTTTTGGTTAATTTTTAACACACAGTTTAAAAAGATAATTTAATTTCAAAAAAAAAAAAAAAAAATCTAAAGTATATTCATTTCTTAGTTTTTTTTTTTTTAGTTTTTAGCAACAAAAGAAAAGTAAAATACATGGTTCATTATTTTTATCCAAAAGAAAGAGTTGCAAACTCTTTTTTTTTTTTTTGACAAAATATATTTGTTTTGATGTGTCTTTTACTTTTAATATTTTTTCTTTTCTTTTTGTTTTTTGAAAATGATTAAAAGGTTAAAAAAAAGCTTTGCCTTAAGTTTGAAATCACTGAATTAGCGAAAATATAATTTCTTAGGTAAAGCCTTTTTCTTATATTTGCTTGCCAATGAACAAAATGTATAGATAATTTCCTATTTCCTTGAACTTGCTACAGTGGAACCAAGTTGTTGCTTTGACTTAGTTTTAGGACTCGACCGATGCATCGGCGCTGATGGTTCAACAATTTAGCCATCGGCGGCCAATGCTAACTTCCGATGTTTTTGAAAAAAAAAAGTATCTTTGTTTTGCTTTTTAATACAAAGTAAAGGGAGTTTTCGTTTTCATATAAAATTGTTTAATTAAATTTCAGTATGAATTTCCATTTTAGTCACCCCGAAAGAGTTTTTAATACTGCATTCAGGTACCAAACAAGTTAATTATTGCGTTGTTTCTTGCGGCTGGATGTACCTATGTATCTCTCATAAGTCATAACTCAAAAATGGTAAGCTGTAGAAGGTTAAAATTTCGCCTGTGGGGTGTGCGTATGTTCCAGTTGTGCACTTATAAGAGATGGCGAAACCGGTTTTGTGTCATTCATTAGATTTCTGTTGAACCAACGGTAATTTTTAATTTTTCGATATCTGTAACATGAATCACAGTAATGCAGTTTTTTCTGTATCGCTTCGGCGGCGTTACAAGTTTGGGGCCCATTGAAATACATTTTGGGGCCCTATTTCTCTATCACAGAAGTTGTAAAACATTTATCAGAAGAATTTTTGTAACTCCTACGGTGCCCCTATGGTTATGGGGCCTCTCGCGCAATTGCAACATTTGCTATATTTTAAATCCACCACTGCACATCAAAACAAACTCGGGTATAAGTTTTGAAAGGGTTTTTCTGCTGAATGTTTATGATTATTTTGAACTCTCTTTTTTTTACGACTATTTTTTTGAATTTCCGAGAACACTTGCGTGCCTCTCCTCCCACTCCCTCAATTTCTGAAATTAAACTCTAATTGTTCTACTGAGTTGTTTAAAACTAATACCATTCATAAAATTAGAGGTTTTTTTTTTCAAACTTTATATTGTTTAGAAAGAATTTAGAGCATTAATGTAAGAAATTGATTAAAGACGTTTTGAATGGTGACATAATTCGGAAATCAAAGGGACTTTTGAATTTTTTCTTCGGAAGTTCTGAAGTAGATTCAGAAACTCTTCCAAGGCGTTGGTGGTAGCGGTTCTGTACAAAAAATATGAGGCCGAGAGTGGGTTCCAAGTGTGAGTTACTCCAAAATCAGAGGGTGACCCCCCTAACATTCCCCCTTCGTTTCAAGCATTTCTTAAATGTTTAGCGATTATTGATTTTGGTCAAGAAATGTCATTTTGCGTATTTCTCATACTTGTTTCACCTATATTTTGTAATGGGCCATCTTTTTTGCATCATTAATAGCGGTGGTTTTTTTTTCTGTTGTAAGTAACTATTTTTATGTATTTATATAAAATCAATGAATAAGTTATTTTTGTTTTTTATAGAAAAGTTTCAAAGGATTTTCTATTATGCAATTTTTTAAATTTTAGAAAATTATTGCTAAAATGAAAAATTTAATTTTAAATTTGTTTGTAAAACTTCATATAAGATTAAACAATCAAATTGTTCAATATTATGTGTGCAAACATTAGATCAAGTAGTACATGTATTCAGTTATTAACTTGGTGTAAATATTGAGTTTGTTTATTGTAGCTGCATTTTAAGAACCTTGCTCTTTTCATGGCTATTTCTTTTTTCAGCAAAATCTATGTCACTGTTATAGCTTTTATGAAAAATGCAAACTTTTCTATTCATAAATTTTAAATAAATATAAAACTATTCCTATTTTGATTTCTACTTTTTTTGTTGAATTTGATGACTAAAAAATGTCTACGCGCAACCTTTCCACTTTATTTGCGTAATTTGTTAACGGTTTCATAGTTTTATTCTTTTTTTTTGAATGACTAAACAACATAAATTAATGTTTTTTTAACTATGTTTAGTGAACCTAAATCCGTACATTACAATATTACTGAAATCTTAATTATATGTTCAATTAAAAAAAAACAAATCATTTGGTATCAACTTTTGGAAACACTCCTGAAAGCCATTTTTCGCTACCTTCTATGATGCAGCTTTATCTTCTCCTGAGGGAAGAAAGCGACGTCCATGCAAATGTTTTTTTTTTTGCTGGGAACAGGTAAAAGTCACACGGAGCTAAGTCTAACGAAATGTGATGTTATTTGTTTGTCATATCAGAGCATTGACCAATCGAACCGTGCATCCTTAACATGAAAGTCGCCTTCTTCCGCACGATGAAGTTAAAGCAGCAGCGCAAGAGGTGTTACAGGAGGTTGCAAAAAATGTCTTCCAGGAGTGCTTCTAAAAGCTATACGAACGTTGGCAGAAGTGCATAGTCGTTCAAGCTGACTATTTTGTAGATAGATGTATTTCGGTAATGTGAACTATTCAGGGTAAGGTTTTATACAACATGTCCTTGAACTTTTAGATCATACTACATACCTATGAGTTTTCAACTTACTATTTCATAACGTTTTTGAGTGACGCAAGTTTACGTGCATGAAGACATCACAAGAGAATTTGCGATAATTAACTGAGGAGGCGTTCAAAATGGATATTTTGGTTATCTATATGTTCTTAGGTACATATGCATGTACAGAGTGCCAAAAAAACTTGTGAAGTATAAATTGGGTGATCGTCAAATAGAAATTTAGGTCGAAATCTGATTTTTTTTGTGATTGCAATTCCTTATTCGAAGAAAGGAAGTAAAGTAAAATGAATCGATGATCCTTTAAATCCCTGACAGTCTTATCAATTTATTTCTGTTTGATTTTTTTTTTATGCCATCAGCCATTTGGAGGAAAACAATCGGCCATCGGCCAAAAAATGCCATTGATCGAGCCCTACTTAGTTTACTAAAAAACAATTGAAGTGTACTAAATTTATTTTTAGTGAGAAAAAGAAATGAGCAAACTAACTTACTTCTCTTTTTTCTTTACTAAAATATTGATTCTAATATAAAAGCAAAGCTAAATTTTTGTAGATGCATATATCATTTACATGCATGTTAAATATTTTTTTTATAATAAGCTCGGTGAGGTAGTGTTTTCCTGTCTATAGCCCTGTTTGCTGTTTCTTGACAAGTAAAATATAATGATGGACTACTGCAATAACATTTATGGTAAAGAAATAAATAATTTCAAACCTTTGAATCATAAGTACTTTTCGGATCTCTTTGCTCTGGAGCAGCATAAGGAAGTGTTCCAAGATTGGAGCTAAAAGAAGTTGAAACTTGCCCATTTTCATCTTGAGATGAGCAGTCTGCAAGCGTGGCTAACCCAAAATCTCCAATTTTCATGACATTATATTTTTTGGAGTAAAATATATTATGTGGCTGGAAAATTTTAAATTCAAATATTTAATATCAAAAACTATATTTGAATATTTTAGCAGTTTTGACAATAATGTAAGTTTTAAATACTTCAACTAGTAATAACACACCACGCTAGTGACTAACTTTTAAAAGTGCGTTAACAGTACCTTATAACACAAGTTAAAGTAGAAAGATAAAATAATAAACTGAATGCATGAATAACTAGATGAATTTTTAAAAAAATTATTTGAAGCATAACCATGGAATTTTGCAGCTTAAAACTAACTTGATCTTGATTATTGATATATAATTATAACAACTCTAAGTGAGAGCGTAATAATTTATGTTGCAGATTTTTTCTTTCTTTTTTCTTCTTCACAAGCATCGTTTTTTTTTTTTTTTTTAATTAAAGATCTTGATTTTAAAATGCCCAATGCTGAAGAAAATTTGATGATTGAGGGTAGGAATGTTCTTGAAGAAAATGACTACCACTACATCACTTTTTTTTCAGCATGCACATTATATATAGGCAATTCTTTTCAACAGTGGCAGCGATAATAGTTTTTAAGCCTTTAACAAAAGGCTTGAGGTAGCCCTGCTAAAAAAAATGTGTTTAATTTTCTGCTAATGCACTCAGCAAGGTCAATAGACTCTACATAGCTTTTAGAGCTTTCCAACTAAAATATAACTTTAGTTATTAAACGAATAGTATATGCAAATGATTACTTTATCTAAAAATGACATGATGACAGCTTCACTATTTGGTGTCAAATTGTACGATTCAGACAAACTGGTTAATTACAGGAAAAAAAAATCATTTCAAAACTCAAAATCATGAGTTACAATACTTTTAGGCATAGCTGATGCATGTACAAATGTACATTGCACTCATTATTGACTATTGCTTAGCTGATAGAAGAGTACCAAAAAGACAAATTTAGCATTTTATTTTCCCCATTTTTGTGAATTTCGTTTTTAAATGTTTTCTTTAATAATAATAAGAAGAAGAAACAAAAAGAACATGTTTTAAAAATAAGAGAAAAAAAATACCTTGGAATTGTTCAGCGGTAAGCTAAGATGCACAAAAAATTAAATATAAAAACTTTTGTGATGAAAGGTAAAAAATAATAATACAACTTTTATGTGCACAAATTTGTAGGAAATACAGACATGTTTTGGGGTTACAAGGAATCGCTTTTTCAATGAATAAAAACATATCTGACCAACAAGTTTTTTTTTTTTTTTTTGTCAGTTGTCTTTTCATTTTCATCCATAAGATTTTTTTATTTTGCATTGAAAAATAGGTTCTTTGTAACTCCAAAACACAGGTCTGCAGTTTCCTGCAAATTTGCACATTAACATTGCATTATCTTTCAATGATACATATAATACTAACATTTACAAATACATACAAAAAATACCTTCAAATCCCGATGGATAATATTTTTAGAATGTATATGGGCAACACCCTGCAAAATATCTTTGAAAATAAGCATAACATCTTTTTGGAAAGGTAAATCTTCTCCTAAAAGGAAGAAATTCTAAAATATAACTGACAACAAATAATGAATAAAATGCTTTTAAAATATAAAATGACAATAATGAGTAAATTTATTTGATTTTAGTCTGGGCAAGAAAAATAAAAGGAAGAACTACCTCTGGCTCTAGATTGAAGCCACTGATAGAGATCACAGTCACAATATTCCATTTGAATGCACAGCATAACTTTGACATTCTGTTCATTTAAAGAGAACAGTACAATTAAAAAAGATGTCAAAAGAATATTTCATGGTTTATAGATAAATTAAGTCCACATTTTCATGAAAGAAAATCGAGTATTTTTCAAAACGAAAGAAATTCAACAGTTACATATACATATTTTGTAAGTATGCTACATTAGTTAAACAATTAAATGCATTTCTTTTCTGCCAATTTCTTCAAATAGCATCATGATTGATAGCATGTTGATTTATAAAATGAACTGCTAATAAGCGTGGTAAAAAGCTGGTAATTGTATTTTGTACTTAGACCGATTTCCAATCCTTTTCTTTAACACACAAACACATGGATGCAATTTTTGTCTCAAAGTTTCCAAACAATGTTGAATTCGTCAATGCATTTAGCCAACCCAAAAGCAATCATTTTAAATTAACTGTTTTAATATAAAAAAAATTTAATGGTATTACATTAGCTTGTGCTTAATGTAGCAGCTATTGCACAAACATTTTGCTATCATTAACCAATTACTAACATTAAATGAATGATGCAAATATAAATTTAAGTCTCGTAAATAAATTAGCTGTCGTAAATTATTTTTAGGGACCAGACAAATAAAGAACTATATATTTTTTCTTTTCCTTTTGAGGCTTTTTTTTTTTTTTGGCAAAAAAGGAAAACTAATGTGGAGAACAAAATGGAGTGAGAATTAAAGTCCTAATTTCAATGAATATTAAAAGTAAATATGGTTGTTTCACTTTATTAAACATAAAGTCTACTTAACTATTTTTATTTATCACTTTTTTTGTGAGCAAAATTAATAAAATAAAAACAAGAGTTTGTAATTTTACTTCCTTGAAAAACACATTGTACAGGCGTAAGCAGAGCTTCTATAATGGGGGTACCACTGCACCCATCATTTAAACGAATCAGGGGGGAGTGCAAATATTTATCACTCTACTCCTTCCGGTCCTGCAACAACGCAGTTGCATCTTAAATTATTGTTTTCTACTATTTTTGCTTTTTCTTCATTTTTTTCCTCTTTTCTTTCTTTCTTCCTTTGAGCTAACAGGTGTACTGCGGTACCCTTGGTGACTTTTGAGCACGCACCTATGCAAACATTCCAATTCAATAAAATAAATTAAAAAAAAAAAAAAACTTCACATACCAAACTATTAAGATTCCAATGATGGTTGGAAGACCTGGTTAAACATTGTTTTAGGGATTTCAAGTCGAATACATTTGAACTTCTTGAATAGGAGTCCAAGTAGTTTTCAAAATTTTCCTTACTTTCATCATCAGATGAAGAGTCACTTTGATTTTTTAATGATTGAAATTCACTAGTGTCTAACATTTCTTTAGAGTTTTCGTGGTTACTGGTAGTAAAACACACGAATTCTTCACTGTTTTTGGAGTTAAACGATGATTCAGCATCAGAAAATTTTCCTAATATTTTTTTCAAATGCCTAGGGGGGATAAAAAGAAATGAAAGAAAGATTACATTGAGAAAAGTCATAAAATTACTAACAAAAATCAGAATATCAGTTTAAGTCTTACATTTTTTTAAAAAACTGATTATTCAAAATGTGAATTCGAATTAGCTGTAAATAAACTTCAGCTTAAAATATGTTTTTTGCGATATCTAAACTAGATATTTAGTTCTAGAACTGTGTACTTTGATTGGCTTGGGTAAAAAGTGCAAATGCACATCATTGTTTGTAAATTAGTTTGATATCCTCCAACTCCTAATGCTTAAAATGCAGCATTTCAGCACACTTATAGATTAACAGATCTTTAAATTAACTTAAATAACAAACAGATAGGGCTCATTTAAAAATATCAATCATCTATCAACAGAAGTATGTTTCAATCCAGGACCATTTATCACCCAATATCGACAACGTTCATGTGGGTGACAACTTGGTAAAGCAGTTGCCTACAGACAATCCCTATGAGCGATAAGTATTGAAATTTGTTTTGGAAAAATATTTTCAGGAAATGCTTTTGTTGCAATATACTTCGTTTTAAGTTTGGCTGTTAATGAAATTTGTTCACCAATTATGAAATTTCCACATGAATAATTTAAACAGTGGCGTAGCAACAATTTTGGCTGTCTTCTTAAATTCATTTGCTGCACCATATACATGCACAGTGTACAGGGTGTTCCGTTTTGACCTGCAAGACCTTTACTTTTGGAACCGTTAGTCCTAGATGTATACTTCCAATTGCAAATATGTTCAAAATCAGATGCAGGGTTAGGATATTGAAAGTTTGAAGTAAAAATAATAATAAATCAAAAAATATAAAATTTAACTTTTTATACTGGCCCCAGGTCCCCTTACTTATATTTAGGGAAATAATCTCCATTGAAAAATAATTCCAACAAAAAAAGTTTGAAATTAGTACTACTAATATTCACAGAGATATGAAACGCAGTGTTTTGCGACTTAGACCACTTGTCACTCACCCTCAATAACACTTTTGGGGGGAAATGTAGCGGTTAACAAGTGTTTAAAATGATATGCGTTGCATAGAGAGTGGTTTCTCAAATTGTGCGAGGTTTTGTAGTGTGTTTTTGCGTATCATGGCATAACATTTGCATTTATTTTCGAATAGTAATGAAAAATATAGATACCTTGTTTTTCTTACTTTGATGACCTGTCATTCTTCTGAAAAGGCGATAAGTTCTAACCTCATCTTCTGATTGGTCTCTTAAAACTTTGAAATGGAATATATCCTTGAGTTCTGATCGCACAAATGTCAAGTTTTTTGTGTCAGTATAGTTTTCAACGGAGATTGTTTCTCTAAATCAGCGTTTCTTAATTTTTTTGATAAATGGAATCCTTTCGAAAGTCCACTTTCTTCGTGGAACCCCTGTGTTTTTCTAAAAAGCATAGTTTTCATGCAACGTTCTAGAAACGTTTTATTTTCAATAAAAGCACTTTTTTGTTAAAAATGAAATTAGACTTTAAACCCTAATTTAAAAATTAACTCGAATTTCTCTGAATACTATCTACAACCTGTTTCAAAGAAAATTTTAAAGTTTTTATTTAAATGACATGAGTAGTTCCTATCTTTACTATGACAGATACATACTTAATATCAGGCTTTCTGGAAAAAAATTGCATTCTCAGATTGGGTTTAGAGCATTATGTATGCGGTGATATTTATTTTTGTTGGCAGATAAGTTGAAAACATAAACCAGAATTTCACTGGATGGTATTATTTTAAATTTCTGGTGCAAGGAAGGATCATTTGCCATTTCAATAAAAGAGTCGTTTTATAGAACTGACATAATTGAAAGTCATATTGATAATAAAATGACTTTTTAATCCACTTATAGTGGCATCCAAAAGTGTTCGTCGACCTACGACTTTCAATGAAATAGGCCACTATCCATTGGTTAGAATTAATTTTTTGGGATAGGTATTTAATTTTAAAATCTATGATTATTTTTTGACAAAACTTCATAAAATTTTTAATGAAATATCAAAACTTATTTTTTTTAAATCAAAAACCAAAAAAAAAATTTTGAAAAAAAAAAATAGAACCGACTTCAAAATTGCTCTAAAAAGTGAAAAATAATTTTATTCTTTAAACACCATCGATAATGCTTTTAAAAATAATTTTTGAAGTTGGCGCAAAAATAAAACGTAAAATCCAGTATAACCATGCTTCGTTCATTTTTTTTTTCAGAAAAGCATTCAAAGTTACGAACGAAACATTTATATCGCTATTCAAATATGCTGTCATCAATGCATAATGTATGTGATAGTGAAGAAACTGGTCCTGGTTAAATTTATAGTTGCATTTGAGTTATGGCTGTGAATGATTTTATCTATCGTTTTTGCGCCAACTTCAAAAATTATGTTTAAAAGCATTATCGATGGTGTTTAAAGAATAAAATTATTTTTCACTTTTTAGAGCAATTTTGAAGTCGGTTCTATTTTTTTTTTCAAAATTTTTTTTATTTCATTCTTTTTAGTGTAAATGTAGGTATTTCAGAAATAATAAGAAGTTACCATCACGAAACTTCACATTTTTTCTTAAAAATGCTCCATACTAAAAAAAAAAAACTATTGACACGCGTCAAACTTTAAGCGATTGGCACTAAAAACTTATCTTTGTTCCTCTCTGGAAATCATGCGTACTTAATTTAATTATAACCATTTAAGTATTACGTTTTTCCTAACTAAATTTACATTCCACAGTATCTAAGTTGCTCATGATGCAATCCTGTATTTTCTTACTTAGCCCGTATCATCTGTTATCGGCATAGATGATAACGATAAAAATACTACAGAGTAGTTGAGTCTAACCTAATGGTAGCATTGTGAAGGCTAAGCAGATCCTAATCACTGCATCACCTCGCTTCCAGGTTAGGTTTACCCCTACTATGGAGCAATAGCGCTGAAGAAAGGAAGATTTTGATAATTCACATAGGGTTACTATAAATCAGCAGGGTTACTAAAATAAAATTATTTACGCCAAAAATGAGCGCCAGATTCCCCATTATCGAAATGTCCCTTGAAGAAATTTGATGCTTGCTTCAGAGAAGTCTTCATTCAAAATTATCATTACAATTACTATTAATGTTACTGTTATATGGCACCAAACTTTTATAACAATGAGTTTCCTATTGTCGCGTAGATGAAGATAGCGAAGACAATGTGAAAGCAAAATGAAGCGAATACTCGTTAGTCTCAACTCGAGATCTTTATTCAGAACCACGAATGAACGTTACATCTCCTTATATACAACTTGAGAAAGTGCTGGAACTTTCCAGACTTGGAAAGATACAGAAATTAATAGAAGATTCGAGAAAATACGGGAAACAGTAGAAACGAAATTTTAGTAAAATTCACTTTGTCCTAGTCGGGATTTGAACCCGGGTCGCTCGTGTGGGAGGCGAGAATTCTACCACTGAGCCACCGTTGTCCACGGATGAAAAGTGCGAACTTCGCTACAAAAACATTTTTTAGGGAAATTGCATAAAATTTACTGTTTTTTGCCCATAACTTTTTTTCTAAAGAACAAATATGGTCAAACTAAGTAATGGGACCTAAGTTGAGCCATCCCCTATCCATTAAAAAAAGAATCATCAAAATCGGTTCACTAGGTGAGACGCTATGAGTGGACAAACAAAAAAAAAACATACATACGGTATGAATTGATAACCGCCTCCTTTTTGAAGTCGGTTAAAAAGTGCCGGAAATTTTATGTCATTTGTACGCTTGATCTATTTATGAATAATCTATTATTGAATAATCTAACTTTTTATTAAAGTTTTATTTTGTAGAATATCATTCAACATCCACAACAGCTTTTGAACGTCTGAGAATATTTTTCAATGTTTTTTTTTCTTTTTTTATGTAATTTCTGAGTAAATGTTCAACCACACTTAGAGTCTTACTGTTTCTAGCTCTCTTTTCGTTTTAAAGCCGTATTTTCGTAATCTAACCTCCAGAAACCTCTAAATATGTTACATTAAGTTCTTAAGGGGATACTTTCTAAAATTTAGGACAATTTTCGAGGCACTAGACGCAAACCTTGAAAACCGTGTGCTTCTTATCGTTATCTTGATATAAAAAAAGTTGTTTCCGATACCCTAATTTTTGGCCAAGAGTTAAAAATTGTCTTTTAAAATATTTAAATAAACAGCATGATTCATTATTCAATAAAAAAATTTCAAACTGCTAAGTCTTGATGCTATGTACCCTCACACAGGAACACCTTCACCGTCCTGATTAACTGATCCAAAAAAGTTCTTAAGATTAAGTACCTCATTTTTTCTTCTATTAACAATTATACAAAAATTTAACTAAAAATGTTGAATTTATTTTCATCTGTAAGTAAGACGTTATCCCAAAATGTTTTCAGCTTATTTATCATTGATTTTGGGACGAAAAGCGTAAGCTTTCTGTTTTTCGCACAAACAAGAAAATTTCAGCGGGAAGAGTTCTTATTTAATCCAGTTAATCAGAGAACTTGGCGAACAATTTTAGGTGGAAATTAAAAGTACAATTTTCATTAAATTCTGCAGAAACTTTTACAGCACTCAAATGTGTATTTTTCATACATTTTTTAACTGTAAATCTCCAATCAGGCTTTATTAACTTTGCCGGTTGAAGCATTTTATCAAGCACTTTACTGTAAAATGGAATAAATTAACTATTACAGACATTTCAAACCCCTAATTTACCGCTACTGTGAGAAAAAAAAGTCATTTCGAATGGGGTTTGTTGCTTTTTACGAATACCAGCCATTTTAACGTAATGAGCAAAATATTAAGGAATAAATGAACAAAAAATTAAAATCAAACGACTTTTAAGGGTTTTGCATTTAAGGGTCAACACAATGCAAAAATAATAAAAAATGACATATGATTATTTTAATCATGAATTTATTCCAAAATAGTGTACGAAGACCTTTTGTCATGTTATTTCTCTGTCTCTTCGTTTTTTGACCATTTAAAAAAGAAGATCCATCAATATTTTGAAAAAACTACTGGGTTTTATTTAGAATGACATAGGAATGATGTGAAAAAGTTTTGGACTTCATATTCCAATTCAGTTTTGCGCTATTTCAGTTTTACTAAAATTTTTCAAAGTGTACAAACACTTTTGGAAGCTACTGTAACTCAAACCAAATTTTTGAGTGACTAATTTGACTGTTTTGTAAAAAAAAAAAAAAAAAATTGCAAGTTTTGTGGAACCCTTGAGTGATCTCCACGAAACCCTGGGGTTCCGCGGAACACAATTTAAGAAACGCTACTCTAAATATTAGTTAGAGGACCTAAGGCCCGTATAAAAGTTAAATTTTGTATTTTTTGACTTATTTTTATTTTTACTTCAAACTTTCAATATCTTAACTCTGCATTTGATTTTGAACATTTTTGCAATTGGAAGTATACATCTATAATTAACAGTTGCAAAAATAAATGTCTTGCGGGTTAAAATGGAACACCCTGTATACATCTGGGTTCACAGCAAGTGCCCCCACCAAGTCAAGCAAAGGTGAGCCAAGTTGAGTCAAAAAAAAGCACAGCCGTACTAACACTAGGAAATGCAGTAACTTAATACCAGGAAACTATTTATGACGAAGTTGTTAAATAGGAGCGTTCCCAAGATACTAATTAAAACAACTGACTTGGTTTTGCATGAGATTGCACAACTTTTTTCGGTGGAAACGAGACTTTCATTTTTGCAAATTTTATGTTTATGATAGGATTACAGTTGAAACTCGATTTTACAAACCTCTAATTTACAAATATGCATGATTTTACAAACTATGTGCAAGTTCAGAGAAATCTTCCATTCAAACAATGCAATTTTTCATTCTTTTTTACAAGCTGAAAGAGGCAAAATGTTTTCTTCCAAACTCCAATTAAGAAGCTCTTTCCTAAAAATTCCAGCACCAGGCACAGGAAATCTCAAGGGGAAGAAGATAAAACTTTTATTTAAATTGTAATTTCATCTTCTCCCGTCTTTTATTTCTGGAAATAAATTATTATAGCAGTGCTCAGTGGACCTGGATCTTACAATCTTAATCTCTGGATGTCTGTGAATGGATGCTTTTTTTATTTGGTGCTTTTATATCTGTTATTGTTGACCTATTTTTATCAGCAATGTCTAATCTCTGCATGGTTATAACCCGTATGTCATGTGACTGCAAGTTCACAAACCAGTCACTTTCCATCTGATGAAATGTCCTCATTCCAACTTATGAGAAGCAGGAATCCTTCCCCAAAGGGCTGTTTCAGTCAACATAAAATATATCCGTCACAATGCAACATAAATGTGGGCCATCAGATGGAGAATTGCTGCTTATATCTGACTGTTGACAGCACAATTCTGATGTGCTGGAGCGCTACCTATTTTACCATTGGACTTCAAAATTTAATCATTTGCTTGTTTGGACAAGATCTTTTCGCATACGAATTTTCTCAAAAATTGTACAGCTCCTTCTAGTCGCATTGATTCTTTATAACAGAGTGTATATTATGCGATGTACAAGAAAAGTAAATGCAAAATATTACCTATTTTTTAAAGGTGATAAAGTTTGACTAAGTGGATGGTTAGACTTAGAATTTTCTTCATCAGAACTAAACTCATCAGAGCTTTTAGAGTTAGTTTCAAACTCAGGAATTGTATCTGAAAACAAATATTTAAATTTTAAAATAGAGATCTAACAAAAAAACTCATACAGAAAGAAATAGTTGAAGCACTCATATCTGAGAAATCTATTTTCGTTGTTTTAACACAATCAATACTATTAAACCCTGTGTGCGCCTGTCTCTGTGTGTCTGCAACCCTATCTATTGTGGACTGGCAATGTCTACCATGTCAATACTAGTTCGGTTATATGTAAGACTCTAGGGAAAGCGATTCCGCCCTATCTCGCTAAACTAAACCTTAAGGGGCCAGTCATTCAGTTCTGAGGAAGTCTTAAGGACATACAAGGATATCCTAATACACTAAAAAGCATAAAAATCATCAATTATCATACGTGACAAGGCAGCTTTGAGGGCAGAGGGCCCTGTAGTACATATTACTAAATGAATAGTAAAACCCACTCTTCCCACTTTTCATTGATTTATTGCAAAACCTTTATCATTATTTAAGTTCTCCAATGATTCCAATTATTTCTTCATTGTATTGGGTATTTTTTGGCTAAATAAGATCATAACAGGAATGATTCTCAAGTTTTAAATTTTATTAGGGGTGCATTAAATCCCGCTTGTTTTTAAGTGTATTACTTTAATAGTACTTAATTATTTAAAGGGATAAAAGCATTTTATTAAAAGTATATGCATGCATTTAAGTGGACATTTAGCACAAGTACACAAGTTATTGTATAAAATAGCTACTTAAGTTCATGTCTACAATGGCTACTTATAATCAATTTGTGCTTACAATAATATTAGAATGTGTAAACTCAATAAAACAAGTAAAAGAAATTAAACAATGCTCTTTTATTATTTTTCAAACACTTTTTCAAAATTCCATAATTATTCTATTTGCAATTTGCTCGTTCAGTGCTATCTACATAACACTAACACAAGTCATCAAGGCTGTTCATCATGAGTTCAAAGATTCAATTACCCCTAAAACATTAACATGAAGTTTTCAGTAACGATAAAAAGTAATGCATTGTATATTCTCCCAACCCCCTTCTCTTGGTCTCTTTCTTCTTCTTGGGTCTCTCTTGGTCCCTCTTCTCTCTCTTTTTTTTTGTTTTTGCTTTTTGCTTCAGAATAAAAGTATACACGAAAAAAGTATTTTGTGTAAACTTTGGGGGAGTAAAGAAATAAAGCCCCCAAAAAACCTCCTCCAAAGAATTCCCAGCTACAATTCTGCTACTCCATAAATGTATACATCTTCTGCTGATATGTTAGATAGTAAAAAGATGTGGCTGACATTGCAAACTGCAAGTTTTATTTACTACTTCAAAAAATTTCACACTTGCCTGATGGTTGCAAACATTCGATCCATGCGTTGTTATAGCTCACAATATTGATGTGATTAAGTGCTGCAATACTTTTAGCTTCCCGAATCACCTAAAATACAAACAGTATAAATAATCAGTAAGAAATATCCAAATAAAACAATCGCTTCAAATCAAACCTTTCATGTGAAAAATTCTGAATGTGAAATTATAACTAAAATATACCTTTAAGAATCGGGAGTCACTTTTGTATCGGAATACTATTTTCTTAATTGCATAAGTTGCACCATCAAGTTTATGCTTTACCTAAAGAAATTAAGCCAAATTAACAACCTTAAACAAACCAAATTTTAAGCTTCATTCCCCCCCCCCTTTTTTTTTTTTTTTTGCAACTTGAAATTTTACATATTCCAAGTTATAAAATTTAACTGCAATATACATAAAAATAATTCCAACCTTGCACACAACACCAAAGCCTCCTTTTGCAATTGTTTCTAGCTCTTCAAAATCTTGATCATATTTGTTTTTCAGCTGTAGCTGAGGTGAAAATTCTTCTTCTCTAAGAATTGAACTAGAAAAGAATATGACATTAAAATTTAAAGTAGTAGATCAGCACTTTAGTAAAAATGACTGGGGGAAAAAAAAAACTAGAGGCTAGAAAAAGGTTGACAGATACTTTTATTATGATTTGGCTGCTTCATAGAATTCGCAAATGAGACTAAAAAATATGTTTCTATTAATTCATGCTAGTGAACCAGGAGTGTTTGTTCCATTAAATTGAAAGCTAAATAAACACAGATATCAGAAGAAAAAGTAATAATAATAATAAGTGTAAATTAGAAGTTGTTTTGTAAAATATTAGTTTTTTAAGTCTTTTCATAAACATTTTTCAAAATGTTTCAGTAAAACAAAGACTTTGAAATTGTTTTATTTCTTTTGGAAAAAAAATCAAATCAGGATTCATACAATAAAGAGACATTTTGATAATTTCATTTATAAAAAAGAAAAACAGACCAAAATACATACTCAAGCGAAGCATTAGTTCCAGAAGAATTTGGGATAACATCTGACTGAACCTAAAAAAAAAGTATGATATTCTTTTAAATGTACAATTCAGCATTAAGAATTTGTATTTAAAAAATACAGTAAAACCTCTCTTAATAGACACCCCTCTCATGCGGACAATTTTCAATTCCCCAATTCCAAGGCAAATAATATTATTTAATTCCTGTTCTACGGACACCCCTCTATTGTGAACAAAAAAAATCTGTCTCGTTAGTGTCCGCATTTGAGAGGTTTTACTGTATTTGGTTGTTGGCAGACAAGGAGGGAAAGCTCAATGCTTTAAAATTTTTATCTGTTGCCATTTTTGTTAACTAATAAAATATTTGTCCTTAGCAGGGCTTTTTTAAAAGATTTACAATTTTCCTTTTTGATTTTGCTTCCAAGCAAAAATTGGTGGCACATGATATTTGCAATGAAAATTAGTGCTTTGAAAAGGAACACAAATGGATTATAATCATTAGTAACATAGATATTTGCAATGAAAATTAGTGCTTTGAAAAGGAACACAAATGGATTATAATCATTAGTAACATAGAGTAACAGTTAGGTGCCAGGATATTTAGAAATGATTTTGCATGAATTTGGCATCCTGAGGTCATATTTTTTTTTTAATGTTAGTTATAAGTGCCCCAAATATAGCTAAAATGTTGCCCTGAATAATACTCAAAGAATACATTGAAATTGTAAATTAAATTAAAAAAGTTAATTTTATTGTTAAAAACACAATCCACAGATAATGTCATTGAAAAAAATAAAAATAAATAAATAACTTTAACATATTTTTTGAGTGAGGATGTATTCAAAACACTGGTCAGAAAGCAAAAACTATTACATACTTTATTCACTTGTAATTTCAAAATAGATACTAGCAGCAGGAGTAATAGGTAGGTTATGTTTGTGAACAAACATAAAAGTATAGTAGTACTTCATTTTTTCTGGGCTCCATTTATCTGGATCTCTGGTTAACTCGTATCAAATTTGTATGTTTTATAAAAATTGAAATTTACTATAACATCTTGATAAAGATTTAGAAATGCAATACTACATACTTGATCTTATAAATAATACCACAAGAAAAATACACAAACACAAGACAACAACAAACGAAATTTTACAGAAGTACTTACTTGCTTAACAAAATGAAAAAAATGTTCGGCTGCCTTTCTTCGTAAAGGCATTAAATTATCCAAAACTAAAGATCGGTTCAAGAACTGCAAAAACAAGAAACGGAAATCAAGCTTGAGACAATAAACGTACTTAACTATTAAATTAGCGCGTCATATGTTTTTCTGCTATAATTCCTTTAAAAACGATGGTTCATTATTCATCTTCTTTATTTATGCATGCGCACATATATTGTCTAAGAAACTTAAAAAATTAGATATAAGCTGAAATTCTGTGCAAATCCTACCAAAAATTGTCTTGTTCAATTCTTAAAAAATCTTGTTTAGGTACAAATCAATGAGTGCTACAAAATTGAGTTTTGAGCCAGAAATAGTACATGGGGACACTATAGACAATATTTGCAAAAAATGAAAAGCAGGACTCAAATCAAAAACCAGAAATAACTAAAATGCACATCCAGCAAAATGTTTTAAAACTAATTGATTGAAATTTGTAACAATATTTTACAGATGCAGTACAGCATTAAATGCAAGATGTAGAGATAGTAAATAGCTAAGAAATAGATTTAAAAACATTTTAAGACAAGATTGTTTGTAGCCTATTCCACTTTTACAAATACAAATGTGATGACCAGCAACAGGCTCTGGGCCCAGCTAGGCTGGTCCTAGTCAATTAATTAGTCCCCAATGAAGATCAATGGCCCTCTTAAAGCTATCCACACCCTTGCTCATTACCGCCTCTTCCGGTAAGCTATTCCAAGTGCCCACGACCCTGCTAAAGTAGCAGTTTTTCCTAATTTCCAAGTTAGCCTGAGATTTAAATAGCTTAAAACAATGACTCTTTGTCCTGCTTTCCCCAAAAAAATTTAATCCATTTACATCTTTCATTTTGATAAATTTAAATAACTGAATCATGTGTCCTCTCCTTTGCTCCAGGCTATACCTGTTAAGCCTATTAAGTCTGGTATCATAATCTAAATCTGAGAGTCCCCTTACTAATTTAGTTACCCTTCTTTGAACCCTTTCCAATACAAAAATATCTTTCTTCAAATAAGGCGACCAAAACTGAACAGCGTACTCCAAATGAGGTCTTACTAAACTCCTATATAAAGGCAGAAGAACCTTCTTAGATTTGTTTAAAATAGATCTATTGATAAACCCAAGCATATTGTTGGCTTTGTTGGAGTAGTATGATTTCCATAACTTTGGTTCAACTACTTTTCCAGAACTAGCTCGATAAAAGTATAAAATATTGAAAATGTGATACTAATATGATACTAATATTTACCTTTGATTCAGAAAGAAGATCCACAACTCCTATAATAATAATAATAATAATTTAAAAAAAAGTTTAAAGTAATTGAACAAATATCAACAGTATCATTTG
Source organism: Uloborus diversus (assembly GCF_026930045.1). Lineage (NCBI taxonomy): Eukaryota > Metazoa > Arthropoda > Arachnida > Araneae > Uloboridae > Uloborus > Uloborus diversus. The sequence goes on along the minus strand of NC_072732.1, from coordinate 107,593,235 downwards.
AAATAGAATTATTTTGTATTCATGAGTCTGTGTTTTATCATCACATTTTGTTTCTTCTTTCAACTAATATTTATGCACAGAAAAATAATGAATGCTAAGATGTATACAGATAAATCTGTAAAATCATTGCATTGCTATTAAATATCTCAAATTCATACAATAATGTGTTAACTGCAACCATATTTCAGCTGACAAGGGAGGTTCAGAAATAGAAAGTCAGGCAGGACCCAGTTTCCTGAAACTGAGGTCCCAAAACTGAAGTTTTTGGCTATGTTTGGCTACATTGGAAAGGAATAATAAGTGCAAACTACAGACTTGGGGGGGGGGGGGGCGCTAGATCTGCTTTTGCAACATTAGTAATTTTTTAAAATGCTACCCATAAGATCCTGTAAAAACATAAATAAACTAAAATACTACCAATATTTTTTTCTTTTCAATTTAAAAAAAGAAAAGGAAATATATGCATACCAAAAGTTATATTTTAATCCGAATGTATTATTTTTAAAGAAATAAAAAGTGTTCATCAAACACAAATTTTTTATAAGTACATTCTAAAGGAATAAACTTTAGAGTACAGTCATCCCTCGCTACTTCGCGCTTCACTACTTTGCAATTTTTTCAGTTTTTTTTTTTTTTTTGCAAATTCAGTAACTAGCCTTTTGCACGCGCTCGTGTAAACTTTTTCCTACAAAAGAATAACAATGCATGTCTTTTAAAGTAAGCTGAGCTCTTCTGAGGCCTGTAGTTGTACTAGTTGAGGGAGTGGAGGTATAAAATCACAGAAGAAAGTGAAGGGAATCGCTGTCTCATTTTAACCATTAAACACTAACTCGAAAGTATAAATCACTGTATTATTACTAGGGGATGTAAATACATCTACAGATGGTGTTCAACAATGTACTAGCTTTGTCAGTTGTATACGGTATACACTTAATACCTTTAATGAGGATAAATGTAGAGAAGAAGAACGGGGGCTCATACGGTCACTAACTAGCAATTAATTCATCATAGAACTAGTTGATCTATTTTCATAGATTAGTAGATAGATTGTAAGAACTTCATGTGTGTGTAGTTTATTTCTCAAAAATTAACAATGTGATATATATTTCGTCTAATTTTGTGCAATATATTAAGTAATACAAATGTAATGGTGGCAAAGGATGCTGTTTCATGTCTAGGGAGCTATAACTATGTTAGAAACCTATTTAAGTTGTCGTAAAGCAAGTTTCATGCGCTCTAATTAGGAAAATATTCAGTTTATAAATACAGAATTCTACTTCGCGGAAATTCAGTTATCTCTGTAAAGTCTGGAACGAATTAACCGTGATAAACTAGGGTTAACTGTAGTGATATTTCCCAATAATGTTAAGACATGAAGTTTTAATTTTTTCTTTTTTAATCAAGAAAGCTCTATCCTTCTTGCAGAGCAACCCTGGATAGATGAATCATAAAGCTGTTTTCATGAAGAAAATTTAAATCAAGAGTCTAGCTAGATCTCATATTGGCTTGTATTTGTGAAACAGATTACAGACAAGTTAAAATTCAATTAAATGCCGAGGAATTTTGATAAACTCATTTCAATGAGCTGAAATCTTCAAAGACTGAAGTAATAACTTGTGAGTATCTTAAATTGAATGTAAATGGAGAACCAATACCATTCATTTCAAATTGTTAAATTTTGCAGTCTGTTTATTTAAATAAATCTTTTTTTTTTCTCATTATGAATGCCAAATTTGCTAAATTCAGCCAATTTAAGCCAAGTCTTGTTTTTGCTTTGAAAAACACCTTAAAAATTATTTACAATTGTTAACTATTTTTTGAGCACCAGTTTCTTGAAGTGTTTTAAAATCTATTTTCTGAAACAAGTGAAGTAGTATCGTCTTTTTCAGCTATTTTGCTCACTATTCTCAATTTACTTGATTGCAGCTCACTGCTTCCTCTTTCTGTTGGGCAAAACAGAAGAGCCCAATAAAACATCACCAGATCAAAAAACAAAATACTTTAATAACAGATACAGACAAGTTACACAGACATTAAACAATAACATGTTTACATCTCTGCATATACCTACCATGAGATCTGATCAAACCCATGCACATCATCACAATCAGGGAAACTGACTCCGGTTGAGTAAATATTGTAATATTTATTCAGAAAAAAAAAGGAAACATGGTATGGGACTCTAATTTCGGAACGGCAAAATCCAGAACATTTCCCTTTATGAAAAAAATATTTTTTTTTCAAAATTTTATTATTTTTATGATACTTTAAATGTGAAAAATTGTTAACTTTGAGCTATTACTTGCTAAAAACAAAGTACTTTTGGCTTATCTTTATGTTTTCTTAATATCACCTGCTATATGATAAGCGTTTCGCTACAATTGTGAAACAATCTTTTAGCATCTACTTTTGGCTAATGATAATTCATTTTATTTTCTCATAAGTATACTATACAAAGCATGTAGAACGATAATAAAAAGCTATTATAAGTAAAAACATAAATCATCTATTACATTGATCAGCACATTGCACAATATCTGCGAATACAAATTACCTATGACTTATTTTAAGTGTACTAAAGTATACTTTCATTCAGATTGATCCAGAAATAAAAGATATTTGCATTACTGAACATTACTGAAACCTGGGAAAAAAAGGTCAAAGACCGCACAATACGAAACAGTTTGCTAATTTTTTAGTCAAGAATTAAAATCCACAAAGTTCCTAAATAGGGAAAGGTTGTGGTACCAAGCATTTCGGATTTGGGGTTCCATATCGTTAAATGGAAAAATATATTTTTAAAAATAAAACTGTTCATAATATTTATCCATTATTATAGCATGTAAATTTGTAGGGGAAGATCATTATATTTGGACCAAATTCATACTTTTAAATAAAATAGATCTCCTTTCCTTGTCAGGTTCTACAACGCTGCAAACTTGCTCAAGTAACACTTGTAAAAAAAAAGTATGATAGTGACTTGCATGAGTTGTTTCAATTCCAGCAACATCTTCAACTAAAAAAAATGAGAGAAAACACAATTAATCCACCAGTGAGCACTTCTAAGGAGAAAAAAAGTGAAACACATCAAAAATCGCAATCACTAAAATGAAATCTTTGTCACACATAAGAATGAAAATTACACCACATTTCATTTTACTGATCTGAACTCGCTACCAAGACTGTTCATGAGCAATTATAAGAGAAAACCCAAGAGAACTTTTGGCAGTTAAAAAATGTTTGAATAATCTTTTTTTAAAACTTCAATCATAAATATTAATTTTATGAATCACAAAAATATTGCTCGCTTTAAGCGGTTTTGCCCCTTAAAAGTGAGTTATACTCCCATAGACTTATGTAACATTCTTCCAACCAAATATTTCTGATATCCTCGCTAAATCCGGGTTCTCGTTTAATCGGGGCTCGTGATAAGCAAATTCGAATGTAAATAATTAATTCTGAAGCAATGAAAGGAAGAAGTATTCAAACATATACTCCTAAAAATAATTAATTGAAAAGATTACTACAATTGTTTCTAATCAACATTTTATTCATAAAGTATTTGAACACAATATATAGACTGTTTAGTGGGGGGTGAGTCATGACCCCTATGACCTTCACTTGTATTCGCCCCTGAACCAAGTGGCATTATTAATAACAACATATCCGACACACATACACCATAAATATCAAATATTTATATAACTTTTGTAATTCCCTTTTAGTCATAGATATCAAAGCAAAAGATGAATAAATAAAAGCATTAGAAACCTGTCATTTGTCCATCGAATCTCGTCAATGTTTTCATTAGTGATTCTTTATCTCTTGACAAAACCTCTTTAAGAGAGTGGTTGTCCATCACCTAAATAGGAGCAAGAAGAGAGAAAAAAAAAAAATATATATATATATATATATATATATATATATACAAAATTAAATAGTAAAAGTTTGTCAAATTCAGACACAAAATGATTTAAATACAGTTTGGGGGAAAAAAAAAATCATTCAATGCAAAATACTTTTTCAAACAAGATAAAATATTTAATCATGCAATTTAATACTATTTAATCATTAATACTTTCAAAGATTAATATATATGTCATATGATAGTTACATAGTTCAAGAATTGAAATATAGTTTATTGTCTCCAGTAAATTTCATGATACAAGTACAAAAAAAACAAGTTTTACTCTGGGCCTGATTAATGCACAGTTCCGCAGGTCCACTGGCATGGGTAACAAAAATAGGGTATTTTTCTTTATTTCTTCCCTTTTTGGGAAGTGACTATTTTGAAAATGTATGGATATTCTTGTAAAAGGGGCATCAAATTTTATCAGGACCTGAGCATCACATTCCCTTGATTGGGCCCTGGCTAGATTACAGCACAGCAGTTTCACTTATTAGATATCATTTGTCTGGAATATCCATAACCGAGTTGGAGGCAGCAGACCCCTCTTAAAAGTTGAGATCATTTTCCCACTGGTAAAAATATGATTTTTTACATGCAGTTGTGCCAGCTTGATGGAATAGATGCCAATTTGCCATGAAAAATTAGTGACATATACCAATCACCAGGATCAAAATGACAAATTAGAGCAGCTAGGTACATTGGAAATGTGTTATACATTTAAGCGAGATATTCTTTAAACAGATTTTCTATTAAGTGGGCTCAACTGTACCAATCAACACTGAAATTACCAATCCGGAGAGAAATCGACTTCTCCTGATCTTTTCAATGAAAGGTTTGAATAAGCGTGAAATTTAGGTTCAATTTGATTTTTAAAAGAAATATTAGATTCTCTTAACTTTCAAAAGTTGACGGGGGAAATTAAAGGTAAGTAAACACACTACTAATGATTCATTTGGAAAAAGCTCAAAACACCAAAAGTTATCCAAGTTATTCTAATTATTCAACTGTTAATTTTGAATAGATGTGATTATTGAAAATTGTTTATGAATTTCTTTGAGAGAAATTGGCTTTTTTTTTCCTGTAAATTGTGAGATTTTAAACAGAAAGTTGCAATTTCAGAGTTACATACATTTACATGTATAACATGCATTTGCATGTATATAAAACATGCAAATAAATGTACTCATTAAATGAAAAAATATTAAATTTTTACTCAAACATTTCTATAAATTAATAAAATACCAAATTTAGTGTTTTCATGTGTGATACTGAAAAAAAAAAGCCTTTTTAATTTTCTGAATGCTTTCTATTATACCAGAAATATTAAAACTTTCAATTTTTGAGTGGAAATAAACCCCTTCGGAGAAAAAAGCCCCCCCCCCCCACATTTCTGGGGGTTTTCCATGAACCTTTCCATTTCTACACACTACACTTAATAGTTTTTGCAGACATTACATAGTTCATACTGTTACAAAGATACATTAATCAAAATGCAAACACTTAAGTGAAATTTTACAGCTGAGCTACTCTACTTTAACTTAAAAATTTCCCTTCAAAGTATGCAAGGCTTATTCACAGGGCCGCCGCTATCAGCAATGGGGCCTGGTACCAATTTTAATTCTGGGCCCCACATGACCTCCCCCCCCCCCATTGTATATATTTGTACCGTTGCTTCATTTAATCTCACTCACACACTTCAAAATGAAGTTTAAAATTGCATTCACATGTGATGTTGCATTGTCTATTTGCTTCTGAATTTTTAAGTTTTAATGCAGACTTAAAAACTTTAATTTGAAGTTTTCATAAAAATATATTTTTAAATACAGTAGTAAAAATTGGACAATTTGTCATCAGTGGCATAGCAGGATTTTATTTTGGAGGGGGTCCAATCAGTGGCATAACCAGGACGCTATTTTTTTGGGGGAGTGGGGTAAGTAAATTTGACAAATTTGTTATGGAGATCTTAAAAATAAGCAAAATAGATTTTAGAGATGAAAATTTTATTTAACTCTTATTAATGACAAGTAATAATTTAAAACAAGCAGCAAAATTTAATGCAAAATAGATTCTCCACTTTCCCAGAAAGCCCATGCATGGACAAAATTCCAAGAAATTTGGAGGGAACCAGACAGAAAAGTGTTTTTTTTTTTAGATTCTAAACAGGTATAGTCTCAGAATTTGCATCCACTTCAATGATATAAGAGAAACCAATATTTTGGAGACTGCAGAGAGGAATATTTTCGAATTCTCACACACTAGGGAAAAATTGAGAATCATTGCAATAAATCTCTACCCCTTACAGCGCCCCCTCATTTCGTTCCCCCTTCCCCCGCCCATTTTACTCCATCAATTTCCTGTTCAAAATATTTTTTTGTATGTTATGTATTGTACAAGAGAAATATATATGCATATTTTTTTTTGTTCCATTTTTTTTTACATGAGTAAAATGCTAGTTTTCAAAACAATGCATTTCTTTCTTCAATCATATATTTACACTTAGTCACTTCCAAAGGGGTCCGGACCCCCTAGAACCTTTGTGGCTACGCCACTGTTTGTCATGTCTGAGATAAGTGAGGTAACATGATATAGTATGAATTTTGAGTAATGCGAAATAGGAAGACCAAGGAAAAAAGTTCGAAGTTTGAAATAAAAAGTTCTGTATGTAAAAATTAAAGCAGAACAGTGGCACCGGCGTGTCTAATATAAGTCGAAATACTATTGAATTAAGTGTTGAAATTATTACCACACATACATATTACACTTGACTTTGATAATCAACCACCAGGAAGAATTTTTGAGTTTAGTTTAGGGTGAACATAACTTAATAATCAAGAACAACAAAAACATCATAATTTCTCTGAACATCAGTTTTTAAAATTTATATTTAAATTAATTTCCATACGTTTCCATTGCTTTAACACCCAATGAATACAGGTATACCTGTCTCGTTTACAATATGGAAATTTAGTTCTTTTTTTGTCTAACATTCATTAGCATATTTTCACTCTACGTAATTTCTTCGTCGCAAACTTGTGCATGACCAAATTAAAATCTGCTCGTGATGCAAGTTAATGCTCAATGCTAAGAATAGCTAGAGAATTTAGTCTGTTTTGCCTAGTTCCGTAGCTGGTCCACGTTTTAATTTGATTTTCTACTTTACTAATTGCCCTTTTGGCTTGGGCGACCGACAATCAAGAGGGGAGAGCCCAGAATATGTGAAGGGACAACAATTAGGAGTACAAACGTTAGTAAATATCATTTGAAGTCTCCTGTTGTATATCTTATTCAAAAGTGCTAAGGGGGAAAGTACAGTTATTTCACTAAACATTGAGCATTGACGACTGAATTTTTCTAAAGTGAATAATTTCATATCCAAGTAGATTAGTTAAGTCTGTTGCATACTTTGTTGACAGACAGTCAGACATATTTTGCACTTCTTCCTCATCTAAGGACATATATCTGAGTATTGACTTGAACAGGGAACAAATTCCCTTCATTTCTTCAAAACGTCCGTTGACATCACTAATAATAAAGTCCAAAATAGGGATGTGTTGTTCATGAACGAACGGGTCAAAAAGAATGAATCCTTAAAATGAACAGATCCTTTCGTTCACCTAAAATATGAATGACCGTTCTTTTCAACGGTGAGCAGCTTGGAACATTGCATTAATGCACTTGTGATAAAATAGCATTGTTTTTTTTTTGAATTATATTCATCAACATTCAACATTCTACAATTATTAACTCTTAATCAATCACAAATTTCCTGTCACTTACTAATAAAATGTTTGGATTGTAAATTACACTTCCTGTCCACGCACCTGCTAAGATCTTTCTGATGCTTTTTGTCGCCAAAATTATTTCTAAAAATACCTTTTATTATTTTTCTGGCAATCCTTTATAATATCCCTCCTATCAACTATCATATATATTGATTTGGCTTTATTTTTAACTTGGCGACTTACTGTCTTATTTTCCCCCCATTAAAAAGAGTGTTGCGTTTTTTTTTTCTGTTCTCATTGGTACTTTGGAATAATTTTGAAGCTCCCCAATATTTAGGTGAGTTTATTATTTTGTTTCTTGAGAATTGCAGGCCAACCATCCCTTAACTTTTGAAGGTCTTTATGGATATCATTTAGTTCCACATCCAGTGAAATTCCACGTATTTGAATAATTACCTTAGGTTTGTCGATACATAACTAAAAGGCTGACATAAACATGCTCTCAAAAGAATTGAAATATTTTTTTATACTTGTGGTTCACTGTATGCCTTCTCGGTTAATTTTAAAGCAAGTTCTTCACACAAGTGATCAAGTGCTTTCAATAGTCCTCGACAATGAAAGGAAATGGGTCAAATTATTGGAAAAACAGTTTCATGACCTTACGGGCTCCGGTATTATAGGTCTGGGATCCCCATCCAAATGGCGGCCCTGCTTATTCATTTATTTTAGATAGAAAACGGTACATCATGAACTTCTTTAGGAAGGAAAGATATACTGTTAATGAAGGGCGAAGTAAGCTGGGATCTTTGCACTGGTTGGTACTTGTAATTTCTAGCGGGCGTCAAATTCCCCCTATTTCTCTTCTTTTCATAACTCTATATAACAACTTAGAAGATGGGTAAGGACGGCAGTTTCAAAATTTGCTTTGGCTTGAAAACAATGAAGATCCAGCACTGGAAGCGGCAACATGTAAGCAGACCGTTTCCCTCCCCCCTCTCTATCTGACTGAAACAGAATTATTTCAAAATTTATGAAAAGGTGATAAAAAATATAAAAGGAAAACTGCTCTTGATAGCTAATTGAGTAACCTCCTAAAATGAGGATTGAATTGAAAGTGTTGAAACATGGAGTAAAACAATGCTTCAATTAACGAACCTTTGTGCTGAAGATTCAAAAATCAGTAATCCAACATCATAAAGCACAAAAATTGCAGACACGTGTTTCGGTGTTACAAGGAACACCTTTTTCAATGCATAGAGGTTTGAGCTTCTGGATGAAAAGTCATCCGAGAAAAGCTTTATGACGTTGGATTACTGATTTTTTGAATGCTTCAATTACTTTAAAATCGACATGATTACAATCAATTTATAAATGAGTTTCTTATAGAAAAAATTATAGACAGCCAACAATTTAAGACTTTCCAAAACTATTCTTTTATACTTCAAAGGAAATATACAGAGTACGCATAAGGATCCCCTTCCTCCCCTTTTTTTCGTTGTATTTTGCAACTCAACTTGGAAAATTTATCAATATTCGTGATTTGCTTATTGTTATCAAAATCCCATCAAGCAAAGACTATGGTAATTCACGAGATAAGCCTAAAGAAATAAAATTTCTTAAAAGTTATATGAACGCTCGTGAATACTTTTAACTTTTAAAAACATTTGTTCAGGACAGTAGCTGCCTTAAAAGAATTTAGACTTTGCAATTGTAGGTAAGAACAAAAACTTTTCCCCCTCAATATAAATACAGCATTTCAAACAACAAACAAATAAAAATTTTAAGTAGCAATCAAAATATTTTATAAAAATTTAATGCGTTAAGTGACCAAAAATCACTAATACAGCTTAAGTAACGAAAACTAACGCACTAATATAAAAGTTAATTAGGAGAATTACTAATTCAACGTGAGTTGGTTCTATTGCTCTTCTAAGTACCAAAAAATGTGTTAGAATCCAGTAATACACGTGCAGTTAGGGTCTATTTTCATCCTTTTAATTTGAACGAAGATATCCCATGCTCTGGTTCCGGTTCGGATCTGGCGGACATTAATTACAGCTAAATCCTGGCGATTTTTACAGGGAAATTTACGGCAACCTTGACATTTGGCGTCGCAATGGTTTGGCGCGCGAACAAACGGTAGATACACGAGGGGGCCTGAGGATTTAGGTGATTGTGAGGTACGTTTTAATGATTAATTTGAATTTATGTTTCACAAAAACACAAATTAACTCTTGAAATTAGTAATGTTGCAAGTTTCATTTGTTATTTCAACGAATATTTATTCAAAAACTGCCTAATGTCTTGCAAAATGGTTTCGCTCGATCTTGCATGTCATAAATGTGATTCGCTTTGGCTATTGCCACGGAAAGCCCGTGACGCTAAACAACAAAAACAGCTATTGCCACAGAAGACCGGAAGTACATCCAGGAATAGTCTGTGACAGCAGCTGTGGCATTGCGCGGCGCAAGTATTCTCCTCCTCATCCCGTGACTAATCAAGCGTTTAAAAGGAAAATGAGGGGACCGTATATTATGTATTAAGTTATTTAAAGGTATTATTGAATAAGTTGCGCTATTTTACAGATGACAAAGTTTACTAAGCGGAAAATGACCAGTGAATTTATTAAATCGCTTAAGCAATGGATTTTTTTTCATTCCTCGCTTCTCATGAATGAAATTTGAGATACAGTGTACGCTAGTTAATTGAATCAGTGGTTAATCAAATCACAGCAGCTTTAATGAATCAAATCGCCAAAAACAGAACAAAATCCAACTTTATTGTATTAGCCGACTGTTTTGATGAAACTTGATTCATATAAGCGGCGATCACTGTATTCGTAATTACCACTTGATTTTTTGCGTATTGTGATGGAATTACGTTCTCCCCTGCCCCTCCCCCCACCGTTTTGCGGATTTATTTTATTTTGTTGCTTTGAATTCCCCCCGCCGCCGCGCGCTCAAAGGCAAAAAAAGAAGGATATGGATGTTTTTTTTTAACCGTTTACCCGCCAATGTTCCAAAAATGGAACATCATATTTAAGTGAAAATTTTCCCAAGAAATAACGTTAAAATAAACAAGTTTTTTTTAACAGTTTAGTCTTATTTCAAAGTATTTTTTGATTTCCTGCTTGATTGTTTACATGTTTTCAATTATTTATTGCGATTTTTCAAAGATGAGTGTTTTTTTAGCTTTTTGCAACTTTTTCTTATAAAATTTACCAAAAATTGGTTTTTTCAGAAAATGTGATGATATTTATTATAGTTGTGAAAAATACTTCAATATATGATTTTAAAATGCTTGTAGAAATGTACAATGATATTTCCGAAAGGTGTACCCCTTCAAAATAGCATGTTCCAATTTTGGAACATTGGCGCTTTTAGGGAGTCAAATTTCCAAGAAGTGAATCGTTCGACTTCCAAGGGGAAATTTCATTTTTCGTAATATATGTTTCTTTTTTTTTCTCATTTTGAATGTACTCTGATGTAGATGTTGGCAAAACCAAGTAAGTTTATATTTTGAAAGGATATGACGTTTCGTTAGCAAAGAAAATAATAACAGTCTTCTGTTTGACGGACTATATGGCTCCGAATCCACACCTGCTCGGACAGCTGCATTGTCACGTAATAATAAAAAATAATATTAGTGAGAGTTTTATTCTTCATATTTTAAATGCAGTTCAATAATTCGCTAGCTTTGTTTTCGGGCGAAAGGAAATTCTGTTTGACGTATACCAACTGTTCATAAATGTTAAAAAATGTCTACAAGATTTCTTACTGTAGAACAAGCTGTGGCTTATTTAGAGACATTGTCAGATTCGGATTTGTCAGATGTAGATATATGCCAATTACCCCCTGATGAACTAGGCAATATCACTGAGGAAGAATAGATGTTGACAGAGATGAAATCCTACAATTTTTTGGTTTGTTGCTATTAAGTGGGTACCATTCTGTTCCTTCTGAAGATATGTATTGAAGCAGTGCAGAAGATACATCTGTGCCAATTGTACTAACAGTTATGCCTCAAAATCGTTTTCGAAAAATAAAAAACAACTTTCATTTGATGGACAACCATGAATTAAAACAAAATGACAAACTAAGAAAAGTTTTCCTTATTTACGAAGAATTGTGTAAAAACCCTCGACAATTGGGTGTATTTCATGAAAAATTAAGCATAGATGAATCTATGGTTCCCTACTACGGTCGGCATTCATGTAAAATGTTTATTAGATGAAAACACATAAGATTCGGCTTCAAAATTTGGATGCTGTGCTCTTCAAGTGGATACCCATATTCCATGGAGATTTATTCAGGCAAAAAAGAAGGATCCCCTGATGTGCAATTAGGATCCAGAGTTGTAAATGATCTATTATCAGTTTTGACTGACACGTCTAAGCATGAAGTATACTTTGATAACTTTTTTACATCATATGACTTAATTTCTCAGCTATCAAAAAAAAAAAAGTGTACGAGCAACAGGAACAATTTGTGAAAACCGAACTGGCCATTGTCCACGGAAATCCAAAAAAGCCCTTTCTAAAGAAGATCGCGGAAATTTTGACTATCGATCTGATGGATCAGTGTACATGTGCAGCTGGAAAGATAATGCAGTGGTTACAGTAGCATCTAATTGTTATACACATGAGCCACTTGCATCTGTAAAATGTTACTCAAATGCGCAGAAATGCAAGATAGATGTGCCACAACCTCATCTTATCAAGAGATACAATGAAGAAATGGGGGGTGTGAACGTCTTGGATAAACTTTTAGGGAGCTACAGACCTCATTTGAGGAGTAAAAAATGGTGGTGGAATCTTTTTAGTAATGCGCTGAATATTTCAGTTGTAAATAGTTGGTTACTTCATTGTGATTTACACGAAGTCAAGATGAAGCATTTAGAGTTCCGAAGAGAAATAACAACTCACCTCCTAAGAAGAAAAGTACGAGTGGAAAGTCCTCCAGGGCCTCGTTGTCATTTACATAAACGGTCCAGAATGTCTGACGGACATTATATTGTATCTGCATCCCAAGGACGTTGCGCGGTGTGCAAAAAAATGCGACTAAGAAATGTTTCCATTGCGACAAACGACTTCACCAGCAACGCTTCCTTTCATATGATGGGCATTAGATATTTCTGTATTGGATTTTCTGAATTCTGATATGTACACAAATGCAATTTCAAATATTATTTTTTCCGCAATAAAGTATTCTAAGATAAAAACCGCATTCAAAACCTCTTAGTTTAAAAAAATTCTCTGAAAAAAAAAAACTTCATGCAAAACGCCAATGTTCCAAAAATGGAACACGCTGAAAACCATAGTAAAAAATTTTTTTCTGGAAATTTTATTTTATTTCTGTATTTACTAGACATAAATAGACATAATTTCAAAAAATTACTCAAATTTGATCATCCGTCAATAGTTCGGCGGTTAAACGGTTAATGACACGCGCAGAACATTTTAAATGATAGAACTGTGTATGCGTTTTTTTTTTTTTTTTTTTTTTTTGAGGATTTGATGTTATTGGGTCACCCCCCCCCCTCCCGCGCAAATGAGAGGATATCAAGTTTTTTTGTTTTTTTTTTAGCCATAGCATTTTTAATGAAAGAACTATATAATATTTTATGAATTTGATTCATTGCATTACTTTCATGCCCCTCTCCTATTCAACGGCGAGCGCAAAAAAAAAAAAAAAAAAAGCATCGAAGGACATTTTTAAAAATTATATGTAAAGTATTTTAAATGAGAGAAATGCAGGGCCTGATTACCGCACAGACCAACTAGGCCTGGGCCTGGGGCCCCAGCTTCCTCAGGGGCCCCGATTTTTTAAAAACTTATACATAGCATTAAAAAGTCATGCATTTTTGTGAAAATAATGAAAATTAATGATTTATTAATTGAAAATATACCTCTAAAATATTGTTAAACATTTGCATTGACTTAATGTAACAGAATAGAGAGGGGGTGCTTCCAAAGCATTGTAGGCCTTGGGCCTCACATTTATTTAGTTTACGCTACTTTCGATGTTGTATTCTCTTCGCCCAATTAAAGTTGTTAAAATATTTAAGAAAAATGTCCATTAAAAAGCTTTAAAATTAATTAACTGATCAGTAACATGAATTGTTTTGCTTGAGTATTAATCACACTCTTAAATTTAAACAGCATCAACGTGTGGACACATTTTCCGCTTAACACATTGGCCAGTTTTTGTCATTTTTCACCAGGATTGCCCATCCCTCTCCAGAGTAATGGTACACCTCCAAATACGAAGATTATCAAACTCAAGAAAGGAATGAGAGTGCCCCCCTGCACCCCCCAAATAAAAGAAATACCCGATTAAACACCTTTAAAATGTTCAATGACACAGTCTGTACCAGTAACTATTACATGGGGGGGGGGGGGGGGGAGCACGCACTCCTGTTTTCACATTTCACACATACAGCATACTCAGGCCGCAAGTCCCAATAGCTGCCTTGGGCACGAAATTAGTTTTAACCACACATTATTTTTAATTATTATTCTTGAAACTGAAACATTCTTTCATTTTCCATAGCGATATTCTTTTCTTTTAATTTTAATGAAAAATAATGAGTGATAACAAGAAGCTGGTGCTGATTGCAGAAAAGCAGGTGTTATTGCGTTTAGCCAGAAGTCGCTACAAGATTGGAGTTTGACTGAGATTTTCAGTGCCTTATTAAAGTTTACTCAATTGAGGTTTCTTGAGTGATTGACATTTATTTTTTCTTTGATATTCTTAAAATATTTAAATTTAAAAATTAGCTTCTGTTAATGTTGCCTCGGAGGCAAATAAAAATGAGTGTCGAGCAAAAAGGCGAAATGATTTTTAAGTAATGAAATATGTAAAAATGAAAACCGGAGAACAGAAAAGAGTCATCAAAAAGTTTTTAAAATGGGCAGTTTTCAAAAGTGGAAACTTTCAACTCTGGAATGTAAATCCAGTTACAATTTACAAAGGAAATAAAATCGAAAAGTAAGGAGTGGTAAGAAATTCACGTAAGTGAACGCAATGACTGGGAGATTAATCAAATAGACGTGTGAAGAAGTTATTCAAATCGTAATGGATTCGTAGATGAAAAAAAAAGAAAGAAATGAAGGAAACATCATCTGAATTTTGAACGTCTTGAATTCATATTACGTTTTCGCAATCATGAATTGCGATATGACCCTACTAGTTTCTACAAATGGAATGGATCGGAAATGGCCAAGAAATTTGCACCCATCATATTACGACTGGTGATTTTCTAGAATGGGTATTTCGCGGCTAATCCATAAAAAAAAGGAATGATGATTGGGATACGCTAATAAACATAAAAATTTTATGGCCGCAACACAATTATCATAAAGAATATTTACCGCGTATAACGTTATGTACCTTTATCAGTATTAAATGATGGGAATATATAATTAGGTTTATATGAAGTTCTGCATTTTAAATTCATCTATATGGTGTTTTTTTTTTTTTTTTTGTTTTTTGTTTTTTCGAAAAACCTAATTTTATACCCCTCTCCCCTTCCCTTTTTCTATTTTTTGTCTGTTGAGTTAAGCACCGAAAAAAATATTAATAAAATCAAATCGTAGACGATTTTTAAACACGACAACTAAAATTTCGCTCTCTAAATAAATATAAAAACAACAGTTAACATGGTAATCTGGAAAATCCGAACAACATCAACTTTGGTCAAGTGATGATAAAAACAATTCGCGATTGTTCAATAACAGGATAATATTGCTTTTATAAATAAAGATGACAGCTATGATAAAATGGTAAACGCACATTGGGCCCGACTAACAAAAAGTGAGGCCCAAGGCTCACAATAATTTAGAGAAACTCTCTGTCTCTATTCTATCACTTTAAGTTAAACCAAAATATTGTTTAACTTTACCGCAGTATCGGTACTAGCTCTAGCGGGGCCCTTGCATATAGGGCCGCGGGGCCCTGTGCAGTCACTGTTTGCCCACTGCTTTTTTATATTAATTATTCATTTTATAAATTAAAACTTTTATAACCCAATTAAATAGCGAAGAGGATATTGCCCCCTCCCCAAAACCCAAAAAAATAAAACCACCAGATAGATGAATTTAAAATGCAGAACTTCATATAAACCTAATTATACATTCCCATCATTTAATACTGATAAAGGTACATAACGTTATACGCGGTAAATAATCTTTATGATAATTGTGTTGCGGCCATAAAATTTTTATGTTTATTAGCGTATTCCAATCATCATTCCTTTTTTTATGGATTGGCCGCGAAATACCCATTCTAGAAAATCACCTGTCATAATATGATGGGTGCGAATTTCTTGGCCATTTCCGTTCCATTCCATTTCTAGAAACTCCCACTCAAACATTAAAAAAAAAAAATGATTACTTGCCAAATAATTCTTTTTTTCAGTCTTCTGAGCTTAATTAGTCAGTTTACTTTAAGGAAAAAAAACTAGGAACCATATTTAAGTCTTTCTCTTACAGAATTACAAACTAAAAGAAATACTAACAAAGTATCAAAACAGTTTTTTTTCTAATTAATATATCATTAATTTTTTTTATTTTCTTAAAAATACATGATTCTTAAATGCTACGCATTAGTATTTCAAGAATTTCGGACCCGTAAGAAGATCAGCAGGCCTACTTGGCCTGTGCGGTAATTAGGCCCGGAACGCACAAACTGTTGAAGTTCAGAGCTTGGATTCAGCTTCATAGGCATAAAATAGCTTGATTAGATATTCGATCTTAAAACACAGGTTTTAATCAAAACAGCACTAATGCCTGATTTTGAAAAAAAATTCCAAAATTATTTGGAATGTACTCGTTTTTTTTTTTTTTTTTTTTTTTTTTTTTTTTTTTTTTTTTAAATGTCTTTTTGAGTAAAAGATAAGGAATAATGAAACAACTCAAAGGAAGTTAATTTCTTCTGAAAGTAAAAATGCTGTCTCGAATAAACCAGGTTTAGACAAATCTCGATTAATGTTTATTCCCCCATTTTCTGTTATTACACCTTCCCTTATAGGTCTAACTCATGTTTAAACCATTTTACAAAAATTCATCTGCGCTGTCTAAGAATGGAATGTTTTAAACTTCAAAGGATAAAAGAGAACAAGTGTTATAAAACTACTAGGGAGCGCTGCCTCCTGTTCGCTTCGCTCGCCAAACCTCATTTTGCCGAATCATGTTCCTATTTCACAAAGTGATGACGTGCGTGCATATCTTACAATAACATCTAACGATAAAGAAAATTAGGCATAACAAAAAAAAAAAAATAAATAAATAAATAAATACAAAGAATTTTTTTTTGGGGGGGGGGGACATTTTTGCGTTTTTTAAATCCAGGAAACTTTGCTCCTATTATTTTGAGGGGGTGAGGAGCAATTTCAACTCTGCCTAGGAACCCGAACCGGGCCACTATATAGTCAGTTTGGTCGTTCACTTCCCTTCTCCCATCCCGCATAAAATTTATAACTCTCCAGTGGTGTAAATAGCGCCCCCGCAACACCCGAGATGCGGGAGGGCGCACGAAGTTTCAGGACTAACGCTCCAGAATAATCAGTTTTAACAGTTATTTATTTATTTTTTATGAGTATTTATTTTTACCTGATTTATTGTCATAGCTTTGTCCTGGGCTTTCTGAATAAAATCTCTAAAAAAACTTGACAAATGCTTTCATTTCACGCTTTTTTTTCTTTCAAGATTTTATTTTATTTATTTATTCATTTTTTTTAAATTTTATTTTAAGTTTAAATGTAATGTAAAAGATTTAATTTCGTTTCAAAAAATCTATATCTAAAATTCAACACAGAGGCGTATGTTTAATTTCGAAAAATTGTATTTCATTATCGATATGATTTACATCACTAACTATATGTGAGCAAATATAACTTTAGGATATTTATGCTTTCCAAAACATGTAAAACTTTTAATGTTGGGACAGAGATGAAATGAACTGCCGATGATGTTACACACTTTGAGATCCCACTCGGCTATAAAGGCAGAGCCAAATTTCTAAGACCGAGTACGCAGAGCTGTCAAGAGCAGCAAAGATTTATTGGGGAGAAAAATTTACCCTTCATATAATTTTCAAGATCCATTAAAACAAAACATCAAAAAAAGAAAAAAAAAAACTCACAACTGTTTTGAAAAATCAGAAATTGCTTATTATCCCGACTTGACCAAAGTTGATGTTGCTCTGATTTTTCAAATTACCTTGAAACCGATTGTTTTTATTATTTATTTAGGGAGCGCAATTTCCGTTGTTAGAGTTTCAAATCACCTGCGGTTTGATTTTATTCATTTTTTTTTGGGGGGGGGGGGGGCTTAACTCAAGCAGACTTGACATTAAAAAAAGGATTCTTTGTGTAAAATTATGTTTTTTCGTTTTAGAGAAAAGCACCTAGATGAACTTTAAACAGTTAAATTTCATCTAAATACAAAATTTCCAAATGACTTATTCACAACATTTATGATTGATAAGAAATAAAAATACACACGGTATACCCTGTAAATGATCTTTATGATATGTCTTCGTCGATATCGGCCACAAAATCTATCTTTTTTCCCCGCATCCTAATCACTATTTCTTTTTTTATGGATATGCCTCGTATGCCCTATTATAGAAAATCACCAATCATAAGAAGAAGGGTGCAAATTTTTTTTCCGTTTCATTCTATTTGTAGAAAAAAGAAACTCAACGAGTAGGGTGCTATTGCAATTCGTGATTGCGAAAAACATAATTTGAACTCAAGGTGTTAAATTCAAACAAATGCTGGATGCATAGACGGCCAGTTTCAACGCAATTATTCACTAAAATGACATTTCAAAAATCGAAGCAGATGGCCACAGTAGACTTCCTCCTCCCAACTCAAAGTTCCATTGGGCCAAGTTGGCAATTTTTATGAAAATAATAACCGTGAGAAAAATATAAAACGCACACCACTAGCGCAGCCTGAATTTCTTTCTGGAGGGTTTTTTTTTTTTTTTTTTTTTTTTTGATCAAAACTCAAAACAATGCATGCGTGTAAAACACTGGTGGGTCCCCCCCCCCTTTCCGCTCTGCGCCACTGACGCGCACTTATAAGGCAATTCTTTATTTCAACGCGTGAATTCACCAATACTAGCATTAATTGATCGATCCATAATTTTTAATTTAAAAGTGGAGGAGCAAGGGCCCTTTGTTGTTGAAAAAAGTAACGGGGCAGTCGCCCCTTTCTCCCCCGTATGAGCCACGTATGGCTGCACGTTATATTGTTTATAAATATTTTATTTGAAAAATACTTTTTGATATTTTTCTATCATTCTTGTTTGCATTTTTGATGGGTAAAGCTCTATAAATAAAAATTCTTATGTAAGGGGAAAAAAAGTTCAACTTTGGTATAAGTGAATGAGTTCAGCTCTTTCTGAAAAAAGACATGGTAGTGAAAATTTTGTTAGTTCATATTTCCTTAAAATTCCATTTTTTAAAATAAAAATTTGGTGACCAATTTCTACTTTAGAAACGTTAATAATCAGGAAAGGGTCACTTAAACTAAATGAAAGAGAGAGTAGACATATAGGGGAGAATAAAAATTTACATTAGAGTTATGAATAAAATTATAGCTGATTCTTATTTATTTATTTATTATTATTGCATTTATTTATTTATTTATTTATTAAATTATTATTATTGGTTGGTGCAAACTCTTTTAAAACGGTACCTATAGTGGAAATTTAAACTGCATTCTGTGCCCTAGCTTTAAAGATATTTTGTAAATTAGACATTTTTATCTTAAGGAAATGTATGTCTGATCAATTTCTTAAAGTTCGTTGATGAAATCAATTCGAAGCAGTTTTTGAAATAAGCGGTTGTTAGTCTCATTTTTAGATCAAAAACTTTGATTTGATGCCTAGATTTCTAACTATAGGTACCAGGGCAGAGCATTTTGGATCACGTTGAAGCTTTTATTTCTTGTCTTATTGTGATTAAAATAAAAAGACCCGTGATTGACTCAATTGATGAATTTGTAAAAGTAATTTTCAAATGCAAATCAACTTTGTCTTTGAAAATCATTTCCATTTGATTATTTTACAAATGTCCTATCGGCAGCGTGTTTAATAACAAATTTAATGTTTGAATGTGACCCCCCCCCCATACGACAACGAGCCGCTCTTAATTGTTAAGAAGATTAGGTAATGCAATTAACGTAATTTAATCACATGTAAATTAACATTGTGAATTAATTGATTTGTTTG
The DNA here is from genome assembly GCF_026930045.1 of Uloborus diversus. Classification (NCBI taxonomy): domain Eukaryota; kingdom Metazoa; phylum Arthropoda; class Arachnida; order Araneae; family Uloboridae; genus Uloborus; species Uloborus diversus. Next base: position 107,573,362 of record NC_072732.1, on the reverse strand, counting down.
GTTATTATATTTTTGATATGTACTAATGTATTATGCTGAGTCGGAATAGAAGTAGAGTCACATTCATTTTAGGGTAAAGAAGGGGTTAAGATAGAATGGGTTCTGTGACCATGCAGAACTAAAAATTTTCAGACATATTCTCAAATCTCAATCTTAGTACTTTGTGTAAAGACTTGATATGACCTTCCCCGAAGGTAAATTCTGGCTGCGCAAGTGTACTACCGTAACTTTTTACTGCATTTTTTAAATTATATATGTTAAGCGTTTTAAAGAAAACCTTGTTTTCATAATTTCCCCTTTATTCAATCCTTTAATCAAACATTTTTGTATAAATTGGTTTGATTTCACCAAATTACATTTAAGTTCGTCTTGAAACCACTGAAAAACGACTCCATACTCCATACGAAAAACTAATACTTTTTTTGTTTTAAAATAAAACTGCGCTCTTTCCTTTTTTTAGAAAAAAAAAAAAGAAAAAAATCGAAGGTCCTTGATTTGAATTTTATTTTTCATTTTCACTAAAAATTCAAATTTCAATAGCATCTTGTTGCTTATCAATTCAAATGTTAAAAAGCAGAAAATAAGGACCAAAATTTAGAAAAAAAAAAAAAAACTCCCAAAAATTATTCTAATTCAGCGATCACGGCACTGAAGTCATCTCTCTCATTCTTCAACATCTAAGACCGGGCAGTGACCTTGAGTGACCCCGCGATAACAACTCTTTTATTCGTTTTATACCACAAACCCAAAGAATGCAGGGGTAGGGGGGAGATCATCCACACGTGTGGAGAGTTTCAGAAGAAAGCTATTGTCCTAGTTGCCGACACCCCGTCTTTCGGCAGACACGTGGGAACGTTCTCAAGAGACAAGAAATGAAATAGGTGTAAATTGTAAAACAGAGAACGGCTTAAGAAAGATTTTTTTGCAAGCTTAACACATACTTCATACTTCCAAATTTTATTACATTGTATTTTCAACTAATAATTTAAAGATCTGAACATAAGCTGTATTTTTATATATATTGTACCGGTTCGGTTCCCCGAAATGTGCGTTATTATTGTAAAAATAATGCAAATACATCGTAAATTTATGAAAAATCACCTCTTTCAAAATAAACAAACTAGTTTTAACAAAATGAAGGCATACAGTCAATTGCCCATACTTGGGACAGTTTTGAAATTTTACCTTTAGTAGCACATTAATCATTTGTTTTCCATTTGAACGAAGTATTATTTTTTTTAGAATGTGCCTTAGTACTTCCCCTAAGGACAATGCATTGATTTGTTGATATGTCCCTTTAAAAATACAGCAAAAACATGTTCATTGTCCCAAGTTAGGGAACCCACTTCCTAACTTGGGACACTTAATATTTTGATCTTTCTTTAATGTATGCAGCAGCAAAAGATAATCGTTTGGGACACCAACTATCACTTTTCAGAAATTATTTTTACAACTCAATAATAAAAAAAATAATTAGATAGAAATAATAAAATCTTGTAGACGCTCAAAGATTTTAGAATATATACTTGCCCCTGAAAATATTGCATGCCTCCCTAGTCATCTTAATGCTTCTGAATAAACGTTTTCCTCTATATCTGGAAGCATAAAAGCAATTGTGAACCCAAGTAATACTTAATGCAGCTGATTTTTAGCTCTCCATGTTCCTCATTTCGCATCTTTTCATATTCATTTTCATTACTTCATAACACGTAAAGTTCACAACAAATAAATTAGTCTAATCAATACTTTGAGACTCATTTTCATTAGTAGAACTAACATATGTAATATTTTGGAAAAACGTCTTTTGCTCATCAATTAATTCCAATTTTTTTTTTTTTTTACAATGACACTTTTTTGTCTTGCTACTGTATGACCCATTTATCGGCATCAGAAAAATCTTCGTTTTTTAAAATTTTGTATCTATGCTTTTTTTTATTGCAATTATATATACTTTATTTCCACAATAGGATAAAGACCCCAGTAATTGGCACTTTAAGAGTTTGTCCTTAAACTTACCTCTGTTTTAAGTACTTATTAAAAAAAAATACTCTCTTGCAAATATTTTTGTTTCAAAGAGTGCACATCTGTGCATCTATTTGGTTCACTAAAATCAAAAATATCTTGAATCGATACTTTTATAAAAATATGTATGTAAAAAGCTACCAAAATCCCCAGTAATTGGCACCTGACACTCCAGTGTATGACACCTTGTGATATAGTAATTGGCATATGTTAATAGAACTGGAAAATCACTTTTAAATTACATACAAATTTTATCATCATAAGAAACATGAGTAATGATAATGTAAAGTAGGTAATCTTTACTAATAATAAAGCAGAAAGTCTCTCTCTCTCTCTGGATCTCTGTCTCTCAGGATCTCTGTCTGTCAGGATCTCTCTCTGTCAGGATCTCTCTCTGTCCGGATCTCTGTCTGTCAGGATCACTGTGACGCGCATAGCGCCTAGACCGTTCGGCCGATTTTCATGAAATTTGGCACAAAGTTAGTTTGTAGCATGAGGGTGTGCACCTCGAAGCGATTTTTCAAAAATTCGATTTTGTACTTTTTCTATTCCAATTTTAAGCCCATTTTTCAAATAAATTTGATAATATGAGGAAGAATGTGTTTATCTTTCTTCTTCTTTATCTTTACTAATAATAAACCTGGAAGTTTCTCTGTCTGGATCTCCCTCTGTCCGGATCTCTCTCTGTCCAGATTTCTGTCTGTCTGTCAGTATCTCTATGACGCGCATAGCGCCTAGACCGTTCGACCGATTTTCATGAAATTTGGCACAAAATTAGTTTGTAGCATGGGGGTGTGCACCTCGAAGCGATTTTTTCGAAAATTCGATGTAGTTCTTTTCCTATTCCAATTTTAAGAACAAAATTATCATAAGATGGACGAGTAAATTACGAAATTATCATAACGTGGAACCGTAACATGGGCACAAGCCAATTGGCGAGATACGAAATTATCATAACGTGGAACCGTAACATGGGTACAAGACAATTGGAGAGAAAATTCGCCACACAGGCGAACCAAAAGACCTTTTAATTTTTCTATTACGGGCAAAGCCGTGCGGGTACCACTAGTTTTATATAAATTAATGCTAAATCACTCTTCTTCACGTTGGAAAAGTATTTTAGAGAAATAAAAACATAAATTTGGAATGTTCCATGGAAAAGATATTGAAATTAATGCTGTTTCATCCTTCGGTTTACAGTTTTGATTTTACGAATGCTACCAAGTTAGGTTTGCCCTAAGTATAGTTAAAAACTCATATAGCATACTTTTTTGCATAAGTTTTCCTCTTTTTTATTTATCAAATGTAACAAGTCGGTTTTCTTTCTCTTGAAAAACCACCAGCTGCAGGCGGCATTGAGATACCGTAGGTGGCGAACGGGGGTTAGCGAGCGAATCGAGCAGAGGACGGAGCCCCCAGTACAAAATTAATTACTGACTAACTTTCATTTGGATTTTTTTCTGGTGAAAGTCACTCCAATTGACAAAAAGCCACAACTTCAAAAATTGGTGATTTTGATGCTTTTTTTTGACAATTACTGTACAAAAGCTACCGATTTTAATTTCCGCTTTATCATATTCGTAATCTACGCAAAAAACTGAAGATAATGACACCTCACTCAGCTTTATCGCGGAAGTGACGCTATTTCCCCAGTACTTGGCGCACATGCCAATTACTGGGGACGAGCAAAATTAAAGCACCAGTAAGTGGCACCCATCATTATTTTAAAATTCCAAATAGGGTTAAAATTTAGTAACATGAATTGAAGTTATAATCTTTAAAATTAATGTACATTCAGTTGGTATATAGCCTTCTTTTTTAAAAAAAAATTGGATACGAGTCTTTTTTTAGGACATTTTTGTTGGAAGTGCCAATTACTGGTGCCGTGCCAATTACTGGGGATGTTACCCTATTTCGTATAGACACTTTATGCCTTAGTACCTGGAACAGTGTCCCAAGTTTGGAGCGTATTTGCAATTTCTTAAATTTACGAATAAATTAGTTAAACCGAATTAGTTAAGTGGAAATGAATTTACCCAAATAAGACACAGGTACATTAGCCGAGATGAAATGTGAAACAAATTAAAACTAATGCTGTTAAGTTAGCGTAGGTAACCAAAGTTATTTCCATCCTTAAAAATGGCATTTTTTTTTTTTTAAATTTTCAAAATCATTAAACCAACCCATAAAGCTAAAACATCAGAGTTTAGCTCTCATAGCCTCAAAAGATAACTATTTATTTATTCTGTAACACCATTTATTTCTTACTGATAAAATACTGACAAGTGTACCAGCCCACTAAACTAATTTCGGCAAAATGTCCCAAGTGCCAAGTTGGGGTACTGTCCCAAGTATGGGCACTTGACTGTAAGTAATTTAATCTGAGCTTTTTTTGTTCAAACAAAAATTTGTCAAATTTCACATTTACCTCGAAAAAGGATGCGTTCACGCAAACAAGGACGGAAACAAGGACTAGAATGTAAGGGGGGGGGTGTTGAAAAGTATGGAGCTGTAAGTACGAAAAATTACTAAAAGTATCAAATCGGAAAGGAATAAGGAGCTTAGCATGGTATACAAACTTTCTTAATTAATATCAGAAGCAATAAAAGGAACCAATTTTTTAAAATATTTACTTGAAAAAAATGATTAATAAATCCAAAAGATTATGAAATATACTTGCACTTTATTCATAAAGTACAATTTGAACGTAATGTGTAATTTGTGTAATATTACATTTGCATGATATTCTACATCCATCCATTTCGTATGCAGTTATTAAATTATGACCACATACAATCGACGGACGGTAATATTGTCGACAGTTTAGGTGGGGGGGGGGGGGGCGTTCAGGGCCCCCACGGCCCTCCCCACGTATCCGACGTATCCGCCCTTGCCTCCAAATTTTCTTTTTCATGTTTATTCATGAAACCTATTTTACAATATTGAAAATTTTTATAAATTTGAAGCGGAAAGAGGGGGGAGGGGGTCATGTGAACATAGTTCAAAATATTTCACTGAAAAAATATTATCAACTGTTAAAACTTTGGTACAGATGTTCAAAATTTATTTTGCTTTCTTGGCCTTGGGGCCCCTAAAAGGCGAGCCTCCCCCCCCCCGCACCGTGGGGTTTTTCGGGTACGTAGATTTGGGTTTGGCTACGAGACTTTAAAATTTGACAGCGCCATTGCGGGGCAATTGAAACTGACACAGTATAGGTTAAAAACCATTCAATATGTAATTGTTAGGTACATAGTAAAGGTTTGATATTAAGGAGCTTTTTCCTTGAAATATGATGTTTGCTTCCCGCAAAAAATCAGCAGGGCCCCTAACGGCTCAATTTTGAATTCATTTGTTTGCATGTTTTATTTATTTACTAGCTGCGTCGCCCGGCTTTGCACGGTCTACCTCGAAAATAAAAGTTATGTCAAGTGACGCCTGTTCAACCCTCAGGATTGGACAAAAAGAAAAGAAAAAAAAATCAGTGAAATTTTGCAGCAGATTGCGGAAAATCCCCAAAAAGTAAACATTTTAAATCCCCTGATTACAGGAAAAGCCTCAAAACAAAAACAAGAATTTTACCTGTTCATATTCGAGAAAAAAAATGGCAACAAATCTTTCATCTCAATGATTTTCTTCACCCGATATACATTTTAATAAAAGCGTTGTTGTGGAAAGTTGAGATGAAGCACTGAATAATAATTTGAATGGAGGAAAGCCTTCGAAAAATAGGGATTTGATTTTGTAATCTAAGAGTCATAATTAATAGTTTTTAATTGATATCTCCGCTAATTATTATCGGAGGATTATGTTAAATAGCCAAACATGAAGACGGGAAGATGACGAATCCATCGATACCTGGTTCGATGGTCAGTTCACTGTCGTTCGGGAGAAGAAGCTTGGACATAGATAGATAGATAGATAGATAGATACTCAGATTTTATATGTATAAGACTAGCTGCGTGCCCGGCGTTGCACGGGCTACCTAAAAAATGTAAGAGCAGTCCAGTTGATGCTTTTGTAGTACACTGACACTAGTTTCTAACGCGTTAAGGAATAAATAAATGCGCGTAAAGCAAGGTTTGCAAAACACCAGTAAAACATATTTTTGCCAAAACACCTCATCAACGTTAATAATCGTTATCAATGATACAAGTTATGAGTACATTTTCAGTCAGCACAAAAGGGGAAAATATATGCATTATCAACTATAATCTTTACTCACGTTAAACTGAATTACATCTGATAGACTATATCGGAAATATTTATGCACAATAACAATCCGCTTTTTACATAAAATAGTCTACTACCCGGCGTTGCCCGGGTGTTTATTAATGCAACATACCACTCAGATAAATATTTGGATGGATTCTATCCACATGGTCGTACAAGAATTACATCAATCCGTTTTCCAGGTACAAACCCTCAAAGAACTCAAATAACTTGTAAATCACTCATTTACTTTACGACGTGCACGGTCCTCCTCGAAAATGAAAGTTATGTCATGTGACGCGTATTTAACAATCAGGCTTGAACAAAAAAAAACAGCAAAATTTTGCTGCAGATTACGGCAAAATAATCGAAAAGTAAACAACTTAAACACCCTGATTACAGGAAAAGCCTTAAAACAAAAGCCTAATTTTATTTCTTTATATTCGAGAAAAAAAATTGCAACAGATGTTTCTTTTCAATGATTTTCTTCACGCTGTAAATTTTAATAAAAGCGTTCATCCGGAAAGTTGAGTTGAAGCACTGAATAATAATTTGAATGGAGGAAAGCCTTCGAAAAATATGGATTTTATTTTGAAATCTAAGAGTCATAATTAATAGTTTTTAATTGATATCTCCGCTAATTATTATCGGAGGATTATGTTAAATAGCCAAACATGAAGACGGGAAGATGACGAATCCATCGATACCTGGTTCGATGGTCAGTTCACTGTCGTTCGGGAGAAGAAGCTTGGACATAGATAGATAGATAGATAGATACTCAGATTTTATATGTATAAGACTAGCTGCGTGCCCGGCGTTGCACGGGCTACCTAAAAAATGTAAGAGCAGTCCAGTTGATGCTTTTGTAGTACACTGACACTAGTTTCTAACGCGTTAAGGAATAAATAAATGCGCGTAAAGCAAGGTTTGCAAAACACCAGTAAAACATATTTTTGCCAAAACACCTCATCAACGTTAATAATCGTTATCAATGATACAAGTTATGAGTACATTTTCAGTCAGCACAAAAGGGGAAAATATATGCATTATCAACTATAATCTTTACTCACGTTAAACTGAATTACATCTGATAGACTATATCGGAAATATTTATGCACAATAACAATCCGCTTTTTTACATAAAATAGTCTACTACCCGGCGTTGCCCGGGTGTTTATTAATGCAACATACCACTCAGATAAATATTTGGATGGATTCTATCCACATGGTCGTACAAGAATTACATCAATCCGTTTTCCAGGTACAAACCCTCAAAGAACTCAAATAACTTGTAAATCACTCATTTACTTTACGACGTGCACGGTCCTCCTCGAAAATGAAAGTTATGTCATGTGACGCGTATTTAACAATCAGGCTTGAACAAAAAAAAACAGCAAAATTTTGCTGCAGATTACGGCAAAATAATCGAAAAGTAAACAACTTAAACACCCTGATTACAGGAAAAGCCTTAAAACAAAAACAAGAATTTTACCTGTTCATATTCAAGAAAAAGAAATGGCAACAGATCTTTCATCTCAATGATTTTCTTCACGCTGTAAATTTTAATAAAAGCGTTCATCCGGAAAGTTGAGTTGAAGCACTGAATAATAATTTGAATGGAGGAAAGCCTTCGAAAAATATGGATTTTATTTTGAAATCTAAGAGTCATAATTAATAATTTTTAATTGATATCTCCGCTAATTATTATCGGAGGATTATGTTAAATAGCCAAACATGAAGACGGGAAGATGACGAATCCATCGATACCTGGTTCGATGGTCAGTTCACTGTCGTTCGGGAGAAGAAGCTTGGACATAGATAGATAGATAGATAGATACTCAGATTTTATATGTATAAGATTATTATTATTGTTTTAAAGTTTTTAACTTTCATGTTTTTACGTTTCTGGGTAGCTGTGTGGGTTTTATACTGATTTTTGAAAACTCATTTCATTTGTAAGTTACATCAGCACGAAAGCAAGTCTCCCATAACTTTACAGCCCCCCCCCCCCCCTGCTTATGTGCTTTAGTAATATTTGTTGAGTTTTAATTTTCCTCACATTTTTACTAAAAACATTACAAAAATGTATTCTTAAACTGTTAATGTTAAAACTTGAGTAAAGTTTTTAAAAATGTATTTTGTGTTTTGTATTTTTTTTCCTTCAGTTTCTTGGGCTATGAGCCTCCCTCACCGCGTGGTCTGCGGGTACGTAGATCCGGACCTGCTTGTATTTCATTTATTTATCTCCTGTTCATATGTACCCCAGGCTTGTGCACAATTATCCCTCCCCCTGGCCCATGTAAACAATTGAAGATAATTTTATCAAATATTGTAGACCCCTCGTTTTACGCGGGGGTTACGTTCCTCGGAAAGGCTGCGTAAATCAAAACCGCGTAAATTAAGACTTAATATTAGTGTTAAAAATAGGGGTTAGGTTCCGTAGATTAAAAAAAAAAAAAAAAAACTTCATTCTAGTGATGACTAATGTTGTATAACAAGTTTAATGTGTACTTAATCAATTTCTGTGAACAACATGTATAAAGAAAACACAAATTAATTTAGTGTTAATGAAAAGGAGCTGGCTATGATAGTCTTTTAGCAGTCAAGAATTTTACTCTGCAGTTCTTTGCATAGCATTGATGCAACATGATTATTTCCATAGAATCTTCCTTCAGTAACAAATCCGAAAGATTATTTCTATTGTAAAGGAATGACTGAAAATTTTCAATGTTAACGTTCTTGGTTCTGTGTCATCGATGTCGGTATCCTCGTTGCTCTTGTCCTCCTTTGTCACTCCTAAAAGCTTTTCTTTCAGTGAGTTCTGAACTGTGTGAGTTTAATAACTTTACTTTTGGAAAGAGCTCTGGAACCAATCGCATATAAAATGTCTCCAGTAGCCCAAGCTCGATTATTAGCACGCCAAAATTCAAAATTGCTTACATGTAATCTGAAATCTTTAGGAGTTTGAATTTTGAAAGGGGGGGGGGGATTTTATCTGTTTGCATTGCCCCATCAGCGTAAAACCGAAACTCATCCGCGTAAAATAAAATAAAGGTGTCAAATCTTAAACCGCGTAAAATAAATCCGCCTAAAACGAGGATAGACTGAACCATAAAGTAAATAAATATGTATTTGAAAAAAAAAAAACCTTTAAAAATTCCATGACACAAAGAAAAGTTATTCAAGCATAGGGGGCCTTTTGCGCTAAGAAATTGATAATATTTTTGGAAAAATTAAGAAATATATTATCGATAATAAAAGTTTTCTGCTTTCCCTGAAATTTCTATTTCCTAATCACCGTTTTTTTTAATAGATATACCCCACATTACTTATTCTAGAAAATCCGCAGTCATAATATGTCGGGTGCAAAGTTCTTGGCCATTTACATTCTATTCCATTTGTAAAAACAAGAAACCCTACCATTTGCGTCTTGTTGAAATTTGTGATTGCAAAAAACATAATTTTAATTCAAGATATCAATCTCAAATGAATGTTCTTATTTTTTTTTTTTAATTAATTTATTTTTTTGTCATACTGATCCTCCAATAACTTTCGCTAAATTATTCTGTGGCAATCTGCTGGTTAATAACGCTTTATCATCAGTTAGACTTCTGATTACAATGAATCACGATCTGGCGAATTTTTTCTCCGCTCAATTAGGAGGGGGGGGGGATCGAACTGATTCATGTGGCATTTAGCCACACCTACCATACATATATATTAATACCATGGACAGTTCGCTGCCCCCCCGCACCTCTTCCTATAACATCCAGTTTGAGAACACCTGTGTTATTGTGTTTTGTTGTTTTTCCCTTGTAGTTTGTATTGGGTTTGCACTTTTTGCCACCTTCCTGAAAAACTTGGAAATAACTGCCCTGAATGATTGTCTATTAATTTAAGATGAAAAATTAATCTGCAAAAAGATGATACATACTTGTATACACTTGTGCTACTAGTAATGCAGAAAGAAAACGCACACACACGCGCGCGTCGCAAAATGATAAGATAAATTGCCTTTGTATAAATGTTTATAAACAATTACTTACAATGCACCAAAGTGCCCTTCCGTGCCCCCCCCCCCGTACCTTCTAACTTTTATACTATAACGTGGCTTAGAGGTTAGATATGGAGTACTGAAGACGACTCTGTTTCTTGACTTCAAGACTAGGAGCCGCACCGCACCTGATCCAGCACACCCAGAACGAGGTATTGATTTGGAACGAGAACTAGAACTTTGTGAACACTAAATTTAACGCGCACTCGTCACAATTGCGTACACGAAGGTCTTTGACCAGCAACGGCAGCTATCGAATCCGCGAACCTCCAGTCACGAGTCCAAAGTTTTTACCGAACAAACATTCACGACTGTTCCCACATTATATGATGCAAATTTATAAGGGGCTAAAACATTTCCTTCTCACTAAAAACTGCACTACGCACTCTCATTTAATGAAGTAATACATAAATTAATTCAAAAACATCCCAGAAAGAATGTGCGTTACTGCACTAGTTTAAACATATATGCAAGATTGCCCATCTTCAAACAAGGAGGACGCGAGTCCATGTCAGCCTAGTGGGAAATTCTGCCAGCCCCTTGACAGGGCCCGGTGATCTAACTGACAAGGGGTCCGCTTTGGCTCTGGGCGCCTTTTGTTGTCCCCCCCCCCCCCGAGCAAGAACACCCAAAACGAAACCAATATCATAATGCAAAGTCACACGACCCCAAAAACTTTCAATGGCATCCCAAACCAGAGTCTGATTACCGCGGGGCACAGGTCCCCTACTCTTAGATTTCAGAGGGGCCCAAAATCTCCTTAATTTATCATGCTAATTAAAAATAAATAATGGTTTCACTCAGAATCGAGAGTACAATGATGTCATTGATATTTTCGCAAAAGCGAAGACAAGGAAAAAAATATCTTTATTTGTTGATAAAAATTCCCCTTACATCACTTTGCTCACATATATGTGATTTAAAGTACGGGGATGGGGGTTAAGAATTACGAAAACGCGTTTCAGTTTCGTAAAGTTGGCAGATTGCAGAAATCTATAGATTCAAATTATGACAAATGTTTGGGGCAGAGCCCGATCATTCTGATATTGGACATGAAGCTCATTTGTATTTCAGGGCCCCCCCCCCCCAGGGCTTGACTAAAGATTTTTGAAGACACTGGGCAGGAGATTCATTTTGTCCCCCCCCCCCCCCCGCATCGGACTTCGGCCCATTTCGGCTTATTCTTATGCTATAAAATATTTCGACACTTGCGTATTAACACAACCATGCTAAATTTAGTGGTAACTTCATATCACAAACGTTTAAAAAGTAGAAGAGATATAGTATACGATAATAATATGAAATGGGGTTAAACTTTGCTAGTTTACCGTCAATATAAAACGTACTTATGATATAGCTTTTAATAGTAAATACAGACTCAACTTGGAGTGACTTTGAGATTTGCACAGAGATCTATTTTTTAAATGAACATTTTCCAGTTTTGATTTTGCCACTTTATCCCTTTGCTTCTCACTGCCTCATATGCACTCTCAGTTCAATAACGTAATTATTTTAAAACATCGATTAAACACATGCCATAATTTTTACTTAAATACTGCAGTGCTAAGCACAAAAATCGTATTAGCACTTTTTGTCAAAATTGAGTTACTGTCACCATGTGATTCTTTGTCACATATTTCACCTATCTAAAATGTTTTACGGTAATATGACAATGGGAAACATTTTTTTTTTAAAGAAAAAGTTAGATTTAAATCAAGCACATGGAAGCGCAGAACTTTAAACGGCAATTTCTCATTTTGAACTGAGCTGCAGATACATACAACTTTTGCGTTTAGCATGGTAGTATAGCTCAGTGCATGGGCGCCCTTAAGAGGAGGGGAGCCCTATCCCACTTTGTCTCCCTAGGTACTGGCACAGCCAATTTCTTAAATAAAGTTTGAGCATAAATATCATTCAGAACATTTCAACGTAGTGAATGAAACTAATAAAAACCTTAACTTTTTAGAATGACCACGATTTTTTTTTATATATTGCTTCGGGGGGGGGGGGGGGGGGCGCCGACCAAACTGACAAAGGGGCCTGCTTTGGCTCTCGGCGGTCCCGTTTAAATTAATGCCTCGAAACATAAATTTTCTTAGTCCCACTCTAAAAATTACATATATTGGTTTCCAAGACTCCCTGCTCTCGAATAATTGGCAAAGTCAGTCCTGTCATTTCAAATTTCTCTGGGAGGTTTTAGTACTCAATGCAAACTATATCGAAAAAAAAAAAAAAAAAACACGCGACCATTTTTGTAAAAATTCATTAATTTTATGAATCTAGACGGAGGTGCAATGGTCTCTAATGAACCTGCTGCAAGGCATTAAAACTATCTTCCCTTCACTAGCACTTCAAATCATATTTGCTCGTCCATTAAATAAAGTAATTAATTCAAAAATAATTTTGATATAATGTACAAAATGTATTTGTCGGCATAAAAATCTTTTGACATTCAGTGCACAGGGGCGTGCACAGAAATTTTGGGGCCCGTTTCAAATGACTTATACGGGCTCTTCTCCATACTGTTTGCCCCTACGTTCCTAGAAAGAATTTACCCCTCATATTGACAATCTCGGGCCCTCTTCAGGCTCGAACTGAGGCCAATAGGCGCCCCCCCCCCCTCCTTCCCGTGCATGCCCCTGCCCCATCAACATGAATTTCTATCTTTAAAAGCAATCCTCTTATCCTCTTGCTCACCTCAAATCGTATACGAACTGCAATTTAACTACAAAGTAAAACCGGATTTAAAAAAAAAAAAAATGCATGTTATGCGTCATTCGGCAATGCATAACTCGGAATGTCTACATTATTATAACGTACACTTTCCGAGATAGAAAATAAGAACTAAAAAACATGTAGCCAAAATAATAATGTCAATGAACACCCAGCTCCGAATCATAATTTGTAAAATACCCTCAAACAATTTAAAAACAATTGCGAGAAAAAAAAATGTGAAAAGTAATGGATAAAATGTATTTAAGAATCTAAATAACAACACAATTTTATTATATAGACGACCCCCGTGCATCGAGTTAGAATTAATACGTACAAGCAACAATGCAAAACGTGGAACGTTGCCTACGTAAAACGAAGATTTTCCCTTTCCCCAAGATTCTGTGCTTGGCAAAGAAAAAAACGATAAACTGCCAATTATAGTAGCCATCACACTTCCGTCGCCCGTGACAATAGCTTATTTTGGTTACTTACTGCCACGGGCTTTCCGTGTCAATAGGCGCAGCCAATGTGATTTGATGTTAATAACATGTTACAATGTATTTAATATTGAGCTATTGAGATGAAATGATTAATTTATGTATTCCTCTTTCTTCAAAGTGATCTCGTAATGGTTTTGGCGCTCGTGAACATGAGAACAAAGAGGATTTTTGCTTTGATTCATAAAGGAAACAAACAATGGTACAATTTTATTCATATTTTAATTAAAGCATAAGTAAACTTAGATAACGGCTTGTAATTCAGTGTAGATTTCATATTAAATCAACTAATTTCTAAAGAAATGCATCTTAATAGTATCTTACAAAACGGTTTCGCTCAATGATGAACGTCGTTATTATGGATATGAAGTAAATAAGGATTTGATTTCAATAATTTCTTGCTATGGACTTAATACTTTGCTCGTTAGACGAAATGAGATTTTTCTGTTAACTAATAACTATTTCTGCAATAGTTATTATATTTAGCTTCCTATATAGTGTATCTGTTTCATTTGAGTAAAATTGCAAAGTTACAGACAGGAGCAAAATATGGTATTTTCTAGAAGAAAAATAATTTATGCATTTTTCTTTTTCAAAATGCAGGTACCTATTGACCAAATTATGTTTTTAAACAGGAGTATATTCATCTGATGCAGATTCTTACCTTTTTGAATTATAAAACAGTTATCAAACAATCATTTTTTTCCTTCTAGCTTTTGCTATTTAATAGAATTCTGTGTAACGGAAATCTCAAATTAAATAATTCACTCATCATCCTTTAAAAGATCTGTCAATCATGCTTTTATTGCTGAATTGCTTCATGACTTTCAGAAAAATAACATGCAGATTTGATTTTCTTGCCAGTTCCAGATATTGTCGCATGCTTAAGGATAAATACTGAAGTATTTAAATCAAAGTATCATGTGGGGTGCAGTAGCTGTGAGCAGCAACAAACGCTCCAGGTTAAAGTGCTTATATGTTGAGGATTTTTACTGCTTGATATTTGTTTTTATTCTTGAGATTTTTTCTCCATACGTAGAAAGATGTCCAATCTATTTTAATTTATTACAGTTCTACTTTTTGAAACTATTCTATATTGTTTATCTGTTTAATTATTCCTAGACTGTTATGAAACTTGATCCTCAACTTGAATTGGTTTTGTATCATACTATAATTTGAGAAATTTTTCCTGTAATAAGCAGGTCGTGCATTCAATTCTTGATGTAATATTATGAAGCTATCATAGTTGAAGTATATTTTTTTATAATAGATGGTCACACCTTAGTGTAATAGACAACAAAAAAAAAAGTTAAAGAGAATAAGCTATTGATAACAGCTAGTTTATTATTGTACCTGTTGAAGAATGTTTTAATTAATAACATGTTGAGAAGCAAAATATATTAATTATTTTCTGAATAGGATGGATACCTATTTAGAACTATTGTATGCTATTCCATTATCATTGTTATAGTGTTGCATTCAAATTTTAAATTAAGTTTTTCCTCCCCAGAGTCTAAAAACTGTTTCTGGTGTCCAGTTGCAGAGGCTGAAAATTCCTGACTGAATGGCACATAGTAGAGGGGATTGGTTTCATTTGCTGCCGTTTCCTCTGCTTATGCTTTTCGGTTTTTTTCCGAGCTTGAAGAGTAATTACTGAATCAATGGAAGTGTGGGTATGTTTGATCTTTAAAATTGTTACTTTCTTATGGATGCTATTCTCTATCGTTAATCTGTGTAATTGGAAACTTGGATTACTCCCAGACTGTTACTAAACTTGATTCTCAACTTGAATTGGTTTTGTGCCATACTATATTTAGAGAATTTTCTTGTAATACACAGGCAATGCATTTAATTCTTGAACAATCTTTCGTATGAATGTGTCTTGCTTTTATTCTTGATATAATCTCTATTATGAAGCAATCATAGCTAAGTAAATTTTTTATATAATACATGGTTACACCTTGGTGTAATATATGACAAAAAAAGTAATAGCAAATAAGCTGTTGATAACAGCTATTTTATTATTGTACCTATTGACGAAATATTTTAATTACAAACATGTTGAGAAATAAAATATATTATTTTTCTGAACAGGATGAAAAACAGGATTGTGTCCATTAGCATTGCATAATATTGTTGCTTTTAAATTAAGTTGTTTTTTCTTCCCAGAGTTCAAGAACTATTTCAGGCGTCCAGTTGCAGAGGCTGGAAATTCCCGACTGAATGGCACATTGTAGAGGGAATTGGCTTCGTTTGCTGCCATTAACTCTGCTTGTGCTTTTCGGTTTTTTCCGAGCCTGAAGAGTAGCTACTGAATCAACTGAAGAATGGGATTCTCTCTCTCTCAACACTCCAGGGTCATACTTACTACAACATGGAGATTAACCAGTTGGATGAGGCCTTGAAGACAGTTCTGGTTTTTTGATTCAGACCAGGAGCCAAGCAACCCCTGATCCAGCAGTCCCAAAAGTATCAATCTGGCATGGGAACTTGTACTTTAACCATGGATATATTTAACAAGCCGTGGTCACCACTAATCATCACTGAGGTCTTCAATCATCTGGAATAAATCCCGGAACACATTATTTTTTTATTTGTGTTATACAATCAACTCTCAATATCTCAAATATTCCTTGAGGGGCTGTGGTAACTTCCCATAACTTGAAGTTTGAACCAGTCTGAGATTTGAATGTATTATATATTTTCACTAAACATAATGAAGTGTAACCAAAAGTGTAGGGAATTAGTGTCATTGAACCCTTTAATTTCCAATGACTGGCACAACTAAACTTTTTTTTGTGTGTGTGTGTGTGTTTTTTTTTTTTATAAATTAGGGTTTTTTTTTTCTCATATCACTTCTTTAAAAACCTCTCTCTCTCTCTCACTTTACACAACCTTTATAGAAATGTATAAAGCAATTTTACTTCAGGTGTGGGAGCTTCTTTGAACATCCCATGCTTTGCTCAGTGAGTCCTCATCACAAGTAATCCCTTTTCCTTGATACCTCATTGCTATTTTTTTTTCATGTCCTGATATCTTACCCAAGGGTGCCTCTAGGGTCAGGGACTCAGCTGCATTCGATTCCATGTAGTTTAGTAATCAAAGCTGATGTCATTAACCCACATAATCCCTGATCTGGGCCAAAGGGAAAACCGAAGATTTTTGTATTGCTATACGGTTATCCTAAGGCTTCTTGTTAAAAGTAAAGATGCTTTTGAAAAAAATAATGGCATCAACTGCACCACCTGCTTAGCAAGATTAAATCAACTTTATTAAAAGAGTTTTGTTTACAACCATGTATCAAATTTCTGTTTCATTAATCACAAAGTAAAGATTACATATTTTGAAATGTTTTGTTTATAACCATATAAAAAGAGTTTTGTTTATAACCATGTATCAAATTTCTGTTTCATTAATCACAAAGTAAAGATTACATATTTTGAAATGGTGCCTATATTTTTTGTAGCTATAAATAAAATTCTTATATCCAAGTCTATGTGTCTGTATATTTAGTTTTTTCGACTAAATGGTTATATTTTTGCAAACCCTCAAATTTGCTACTTCTGTGTGATAAAGTTACATCAATTTATAAACTTTATTTTTGCTATAAAGAAGAAGCCAGAAAGGGGAGGGACCATTTTAATCAGGTGAAGTCTGGTTGCTAATGTAACAGATAAGCATTAGTTCAGTTATGTTTGATTAAATATGAGTAGAAGAAATTGTCTCAGACATACAGTTCATCAATTGTTTGTATATTTATATATTACAGAGGATATGTTTCTCTTTTGAAAATGAACACTAATAAAAGGTATAATGAAGTATTAATTAGAGAAACTAAGCATCAGTTTCTGACTAATTGATGAGTGGGAGAAATTGTCTCAGTCAGGCAATGTTCATCAAGGACATGCGTATTTATATATTAGAGAGGATATGCTTTTCCCTTTTTTAAATCAATACACGAATTGTAAATAGAGCTCACTCATTTTCGCTTTCTCTGTTGTAATTTCTTATTTTTCCAGATTTTGTTTATTTTCCAAACACTGGCAGGGTTTAATTTCAAATTAATACTTTTATTGATAAAGACAATGTATAGATTAAAATTAAAAACTGTTGTGTAACATTTGTTTATCACTTCAAATTTTCTGAAAAATTGAAAAAAGTAATATATTTTTATGGCTGTACTAACAAAGGGCGTACCACAACTATGGAACCTGGGCCAAATTGAAAATATCAAAAAGAGATTAAAATTCATGATTGATATTTCTAAGTTCCACCAAAATGGAAGGGATCGGTGTAGTACATTCTGTCAAGAGGCCGCAAAATAAAGGATAAAGTATAATATAGTCAAATAGAAATGAAAGAGACTAATTAGTTAACAAATATTTTATTAATTTCCTCCCCCATTTTGGGGATTTATATGTCGTGTATTTTATTCATTTTCTCCCTTATGGAGAGAAAAAATTTTAAATATAAGTTTTTATTTAATTTTTTTTTTCTTCTAGTGACTCAAGAATATAAATGGAATATCAACGTCATTTTTTTCCTGGTGCGAAGTAGAGATGCGACAATGCATTAGCATATCGGTCAGCGGCCACTTTAACAATTTTTTTCAGCCGATTTTTACCGATTAATCCGCGAAAAGATGCCACGAAGTGCCCACGGTAACATTCGTACACATATATGATCAATAAAGACTGGGATGCCGCGAAAAATTATATTTCTTCTAAGGCTGCCGCGAATTCAAAAAGTTTGGGAACACCTGCGCTATGGGATAGAATCGAAACCAAAAGTGAAACTTTTCGGAAAACGATGGTCCGCGTTTCTATTCCCTAGTTTTGAATATATGAAAAAGAAAAAATGCTACATTTTAATTTAAAAATGTAGATTTCACATGTTAAGAGCATCTGTTAAATAAGTGGAGACAAAACCAGAAAGTTAGAAAATTTGAAGAGAATGATGAAATTTTTTCAACAAACACTACCTTTATGTTGGTATGATGAATATGATTTTTGAGACTTTGATACTAATTTATATACCTGAAATTATTTTCGTTAGTAAATATTGGGCAAAATTTGACTATATTTAAAATTAAGCTGCCCAGCCACCAGAAAAAATGTCAATGCTTTATTGAAGGTATTTAATAAACTCCCTTTCATAATAATCGAAGCTTTCTTTTTTATTACTAATTTAAAATGGAAATATTTTCTTAGTTACTCTGTAAAATTACACATACAAATGTCTATGTATGCAGGCAGTCGAGGAGGGGGGCGGGGGAGGGAATAACAGTTGCAATTTGGCCTTGAGCTCACAGATTGGTCCTGCAAACGAGATGCCTGTTCAAAATTTTGTTTTGCGATTTTTTTTCTTTTTTTTTTTTTTTAACTGTGGGATTTTAGGAGTTTACTAACGAAAATTTTTTCTAGCATTTCATTTGCATTGGGCTGCGAAAAAACAAAGAAATAAATGCACCAAAAAAAAAAAAAAACAAAAAACTGATCTGATTAAAACAAAAAAATTATCTTCGTACTGAAATTGAGAAATTTATATTAAACAAAGTATAGAATAAGCAAATTTGCTATCCATTGCAAATTTTTATTAAGGAACGGCTCCAGATGGGGACGGGTACCCCCCCCCCATTTGAGCTCAAGAAGAGCAATATGTGACACGACCCCTCCCCCCCTTTCTGAATAACCCCCTCTAAAAGCAGAAGTTGGATCCGCTCTTGATTTATGCATGCTCTGACTGATTCGAGCACTTTATTATGTAAGCATGTATGTGAGTTTGTAGCAATGTGTCTTTTGTCCCAAAGGCCCGCCATTTCAAATTTTCTGGAATGGAGGGAGGGAGATAATGTCCCCAGAAACTTACATTATAAGTGCTCGAATCAGTCAGATTGTGCGCAATGCATTTAATTAAAAAAAAAAAAAAACACCAAATTCGTACAAAAATGCCCAATTTCAGAAACATTTCAAAAATCCAGGGGGAAAGGGCAATTGAATCCCTGATCACCCATATGACGGGCATGGTTGTATGTGTTGGGGGGGGGGGGGTTCATGGGACAGAACTGCGCTGCCATTAAAATTTTCTTTACAGGTATTTTGGTTTCGTTCTTGGGGGGGGGGGAGGGGTATCTCACTCTTGAAGGAAAGGGCACCCCTGCAGATCATGGAACAAACTTTGCCGTTGATTTTTTTTCGGGGGGTTGAGGAGTATTTAAAGGAGTCTTTTCTCTTTCATTTATGGTGTCTCTTTTGGGGGGGGGGGGACTTTGTACAGATAGCTCCAATGAGTTATTAGAGTCCCTGTATGAAAAGTTTATGACCCTATATGACTCTACCATAAGTGTATTAATCAACTAACATATAACCAAATTTCACGGTGAAGTTATAATAAAACAAGTAACTGCATTTAAACTGTGTAACTGTTTGTTTGTTTGTTTCTTATTAGTGCTTGCTTTTCAAACGTGGTACAATTCGATTTTTTAAAAATAATTTTTCATATTTGCCTTTTATGTGACATTAAAAATATTTTTAAATTAATTAAAACGAATTGGATGAATAAAACACAATTTAGGAATGGTTCTTAAGTTCAATTATAAACTAATATATTTAAATCATTAAAAATAAAAAATTGTTTTTGTTAAATGTTTTTTTTTCTTAACTGTACACCATTAATGAAGTAACTTAACTTGATCCGTAACGATTGTATCAAAAGAATTGCTTCATTTTGCTTATCGCCAAATAGGGCGATAAACAAAAGAATCTAGCAACCTTTTTCAAATATGGCGGCTGGATTTAGCTGTATTTAACGGACGGTTTCGGATCTCGATGCCCCTCCTCCGATTTCCGTTCCGATATAAACAATGAGTTGAGCTGTATCTTCTGGTAGCAACTGCAGGTGCGTTCGAATGATCGTAACTTTATTGTTCTTCTTTCAGAATTCTGTTCAAGATTTCATTTTTTGGAAGCTAATTACATCCAAAGATATTGCTTTTTTATTTAAAAGTGATTGTTAATATTTTCCCATGCCGCACGTCTTTCGAAAGCTTGCGATGTGGTTTGAGAGCTCAGTCTTCTCTCCAGGTTTTGCTTTAACTCAGTAGCTTTTGGGTTCTATTATTTTGTTTTTGTTAGTGGCAATTTGTTTCCTTTCTAACAACTGTCGTCTGCATATTTGTACTTAACGTCCATAATGTGCCTCGGTAGCGCATTGGCAGCGCGTCAGTCTCATAAACGTCCATAATTTTGTTACCGATGGGTCTGTCTTTGCTGATCATGTCATAACTTATCTGAGGTTTGAACATTTGAATTTTGAAAAATTAAATAGAAGCAGGGAAAGATGGAGGAATTATGTGGCAGTTTTTTTTTCATGTGACATCTTTCCTCTCGCTTTCTTCTACACACATTTATCTTTCTGCTAGAGCTATAGACAGCTTCTTTTATTTAAAAAAAAAATACATGGGTATTTATTTTTGAAATATTGTGAAACATTTGTGATTTCAAATTCCAAGTTGTTACAAACTTTTTTCTCAGCTATTTGTATCTGCATCCTTAATATTCTGCTAGCTTTTGAAATGTTTATCTTCATTGGGTTTATCCCTCAATTTAAATGTTATACTGTACTTGAGTGAAGAAAAAATATTACAGCACTATTTTTGTGTCTCAATGATGTCTCATGAGGTAACTTATGGTTTTCAATTTTATGGTTGGTGCAGTACCAAATCTACGATTTTTCCGAATAGATTCAAAAACTTGAAATAGCTGATATCGAGTTTCAATGAAGGGAAAAAAAAAACAAATGGGGTCGAGAAACTCTCTTGGGGATAATGCTTCCCCCACAGCAACCGGTTTGATGATGCACAAACAACATTGTCAGATCTACGATTTTTCAGAGACAAGGCAAAAACTTGAAACTACCGCCCATACTCATCTTCCTTTGCGGTTTTCTATTCTTTTTTGTGGGGTTGCAATGAAAAAAAAACTCGAAAATGAGTTGAATATGTTGCCTTCTAAAAGTTGCCACCCGGGGCAATGACCCTGATATACCACACCCCTACTAGCAAAATTTCTTGCATCAATCTTGACAGATCTTGATATTATACTGACGGCATCAATATTGACGTGTTTCATACTGCATAAAGCTTGCATAAGGATTAAAAAGCAATTTTACAATAACAACACGTATGCAACATTGCATTCATCTTAAAATATCAATATTGATATTACCTTACAATAACAACATTGCATACATGTTGAGGCCGTCAAGATGTATTGATTTCATGCTGTCGCCGTCAAGTTAATTAGTACACAATAGAACAGGTGGACCTTCGTTGATACTTGCGCATGCGCACAGTTCTTTCTACATAGCGTCTCTCGCACTGCTGGCACATCTTCCTCCTTCGACCTACGATTCAGTCGGTTCAGAGGAGCTGCATGTGGCGTTGGCGTTGCGTTCTTTAGGGTTTGTTAAGTTGGTTGCTTAGTTATAAGTGTGGAATAGTATTGTTTTAGGAATAACTTATGAATGACTGATAACTGCATTTGTTTATTAATATAGTTAAACAAGTCATATCGCAGACAATGTGCGATCAATGTTAGAAATGGTCGAAAATAACTTTTTTCGTCACTAGACTTTGAAACAAGGGACATGAAGCCCAGAATTTCTTATTATCACTTCAATCTCATAAGTAAGATTAATTTTATTCAATGGTTATTTATGTTATTCTTTAAGATAAATTCATGTGTTTTGTCCATGGGATATTTTCAATGCTGACATCCATTTGGAAATGTACTTTATTGTATTTATTTACGCCCCCTCCCTCTCTGATGTGAAATGATCGTTTTTCTTTGTATAAAATGCGTACATACCTTTAAAAAAAACTATTTAAGTTTCTTTGGAATTTAAAACTTTTCGTCAAATCATTAAATTAGATTTACAGTTGCTTTAAAACTAGCAAAACTTTAGCGAGTAAAGCGGTTTTTACTGCAATTTTAACTATTTCGCCAAATAAACAAAAAAGACATCAAATAATATCTTTCAAGTGTAAAAATAATTCTGCAGCTCTATTGTTTATCGCTAAACTTGACCAGCGACCACGCTATCATAATCCATCCGTCTAACGAAAAAAAAAAAAACATCCCGTGGAACATTCAAAAATCATCGTCAGAAAAAAGAAGAAAATGTTGTACATTTCTCTCGGATAAAAACAAATCAAAAGTTTCTTTTCTTTAAAAAAATCGCCAAAACAATGAATTACATTAAAGGTTGCCTTAAAACAACAATCCTAAACTGAACCCCTGCTCAGCGCCTAACGTGCCAAGCGACCACGCTACCGGAACCCAGCCTTTTTGTGAGTGAAGCGGATGTTTTTTCTTTGGCAATAATAAATGTTTCGCCAAACAAACAAAGAGGTATAAAATCACATTAACAGTAGCTTTCAAATCTTTATATATTAAGAGCTGCGTTGTCCGGTCTACCTTGAGAACAAAAATTGTGTCAAGTGACATATATTAAACAATGAATTAAAAGAATAACTTAAAGAATAACTTAATAAAAGAAAAAAAAAACACCATGCAAAATTACCCTTCCAAACAATGATGACAGATATTAAAATACTTTTAAGAAATTAAAATGCGAAAGATGGATTTTAAAAGCGTAACCATGGAAACATGAAATAAAATAAGTTTAAGAAATCAGATGCAAAGGATTCAAAAAGCGTAACCATGGAAACGCGAAAATAAAATGGTTGACAACCTGAATCAAAATGACATATTTCGAAATTGATTTAAAAACGCTTGTAACTTTTTTTCCTTTGAAGATAGAAGCTAATTTTTTCGACCAAAGGTCGAGAGAGATCTGGAGTAAAAAACCTCGTTTTTTCCAATGCTGTCAAAAAGAAAACTGTGGGACAATTCCTTCACTTTTCATTGATAGATTTAATGAAGAAAGTTTTGTCTAAATTTCAGCTAAGCCTAAAAAAGTTCGAGCTAAAATCGCAAATTACTACCGCTGTAATTAAGTTAGAGCATTGAAATAAATTGTTTAGAACGCAGAAAATTCTACCGTTTTTAGCCATATATAATATTAATATGTGCAAGTAATTTTTCACCCCTTTAATAGCCAATAATAGGCAATTTACGTGAAATTAGGGCCTAAATTTAAATAAAAAAAGAACTATTTATCGGATTTTTCGAATTACAGCCTATGTTACTCAGTAAGAAAGCACCTTTCCTATAGTGAAAGAATTTTTCAAATAGGTGCTGTGGTTTCGGAGATTACCTCGAACATATAAACACACAAAGATCCGCCCTCTCTCTTTATAATATTAGTAAAGATTAAAAGCATGAATTTAAAAAATAAGTCAAGTATTACGCAAAACGAAGAAACTTTCATTTTTTAAATTAAATTGCGAGTACTATGAATACCTTTATATGAATTTCTGATCAGATGTCAGCTTTAAGGAAATATTCTTAGGATAGAAAACTATCTTGAAGAATAACAGAAATAATTAAAGAATGAAATTTAATTCTCGAGTTTAAAGTGAAAATAATACAAATAAATAAATAGATAAAACACCTTGCAAACGTGCTGATTTCATACTGTCATGTCAATGTATCCTGACTCTTTCCTGTCATATCAATACCTATGCAATATTACAAAAGCAAGATCATCTTGCCTAGACCTTGATTTCATGCTGTCATGACAACATCTTGATATTATCCTGTCACATCAATACGTATGCAAGATTACAAAAGCAAGATCATCTTGCCTAGACCTTGATTTTATGCTGTCATGACAACATCTTGATATCCTGTCATATCAATACCTATGCAATATTAGAAAAGCAGCCTACCTTGATATTTTCCTGATATTATGCTGCATACACCTTGTCAGTCAATATCTGCAGCCTGCTGACAGCATAAGTGGAGTAACATAACAACATTGAGGCAGCATTAATGCAAGATGATTTTTTTTTTGCATGCCAACCTTTATGCAATACTGAGGCAAGATATTTTGCTTACTGGGACGGGACACGGCAAAACAATAGGAAGAATTTTTGTGCATACATTCTACTAGTATGTTGCTCAAAAATAAAAGACAGTATGATTTTTCGTAGAAATTTAGTAGATTTTTTTTTCATTACTCAGATATAGAAGTTCATTCTTTAATTTTGAAGTTCAAAATGAGCTCCTGGGTGTTCCTATGCTGATTTGAAATCAATCCCCCCCCCCCCAAACAAACTTACCTTGACTTTAAAACTAACTAAAGCTTTAAAAAGTAGTACAGTCAACTCTTGATATCTTGATAACTTGAGTATTCCTTTATCTCTGAATTTTCATTTGGTCCCAGACTCCTCAGAAGGCTGTGAGAACTTCCAATAACTCAAGCTTTAAACAACTTGAAGGTTTTAGCCGATCCCCTGAGCCTTCAAGTTATTGAGCGCTGAATGTCTACCTAAAATTAAAAAAAATAGCCCATTTTGCTGGTGTAGAGCAGCTTATAAAGTTGTTTACAGATAGATAGTTGTTACATAGATAGATATTTGATATAAAGTTGTTTACAGAAGTGATATTAACGATATGTATATTTACATACAAAATCAACAGATCATTATTTTCTCATAACCCTACAGTTTTCTAATTTTTCAAAATTTGTAATTCTTTGAAGTCCTTAAACTTTTTCCAAAAATAGCAATGGTGACGAGCCATCTATAAAGAAAACTTGAATTACACTTCTAAAAATATAACAACATACAGTGAAGCACTGTTTATACTTTTCTTTTTTATATGTTTCTATAGATTATAGATTTTTAAAATTAGTCCCTGCATAGTTTAATATACCTTAACGTATGCATATTATACGATTTTTCATTTATATGCTTTTTACATACAGTCTCTTCAAAAAAGTATAAACGGTGCTTCACTGTAAAATAAAAAAATGAGTAGTAATTATAATAATTAGTCATTTTTGCATTTAGGGGACCAACAAAAAATTGATGAAACCAAAAACGTTTTCTGATCATTCTTCATTGTAAATAGCTGTGAATTAGAGCTGCAAATTTCAGAAAGAAGTTTTGCTTACTATGTACAGTTACTTTTTATATTTTTGTGAAAGTAGTACTTATACTCACAAAGATATAAACCTTTCTTTCAAAAATAGGAATTTTAATTAATGGTTTTGAGCTCATAACATGCAGAATTTTCAGTTATCCACTACCAAACTTTGATATTTGACAAGCCTACAAAGAGCCTGAAAACATTTTACAGCCTACAATAGAAATATAATACTAAAATTTGAAGTAAAAATATAATACTAAAATTTGAAGTAAAAATATAGAAAAAGACAGTAGACGGCCAAATATTTCTGGAGAATCACAAATGAAAGTTGACATTCTCCAATTTCAGTCTTGCACGGTAATTGATATGGAAATTTATATTGAATTGTGCTTCTTTATTGGTTTAAAATTTATGTGTTTTGTTTATCGAAGAAAATTATTTTGGAATGTTGTCAATTTTATTATACTTTTTAAAAATGCATATATATTTTAATTATTTGTTAATTTGTTTTTTTTTTCTTTTTAATCTAGGTAATATAATATGAGCCTGTTTTAACCGGAAACGGACAGCTTCCTTTGTGTGATCATGACCTCTAGGCCAACTGTTGCCATCATAATCATAGGAGATGAAATACTGAAAGGTCAGACAAAAGATACAAATTCTCATTTTCTTTGTAAAGAATTTTACAAATTGGGCATTAGTGTGTTGCATGTCTCTGTTATTCCCGATGACATTGATAACATAGCAAATGAAGTATCTTCACTTTCTGAAAAATTTACTTTTGTGCTGACATCTGGTGGCATTGGACCTACTCATGATGATGTGACATATGAAGGGATTGGCAAAGCCTTTAATGAAAAATTAATTCTGAATAAAACTTTACAGCTAAAGCTTGAGCAGCTGTGCCTAAGCATTGGACTGAATGAGTCGGCAGCATTCAAAATGTCCCATGTCCCAGAATCTGCAGAAGTTCATCACACCATGAGTAATAATCGCAAAACATTTATTCCAATTGTATCAGTCAGGAATGTTTTCATTTTTCCTGGCATCCCATCATATCTTGAGCATGCATTTACACAATTGAAATCATTATTTTGCGAGTCTGCAGCTAAATATTTCACCCGCAGTTTATATCTAGATACCAATGAATTTCATATTACAGATATTTTGAATAATGCTGTGAAGGAGTATGAAGGCAGAGTTAAATTTGGATCATATCCTGACCTCGATTCCAAGTATTACCAAGTGAAATTAGTACTTGAAGCCGATACTGAACAGGCTATTATGGATGCAATAGCGTTTTTACGAAGCCACTTGCCTTCAAATGTCGTGACTGGGAAATATCCTCCTACTTCTGTTGATGCAATGAAAGAAATGTTTAGTTTGTGCGATAAAAAAAGCCATAATTTTGATAAAGAATTGAGCGATTCTATTGAAATGAGTATGCAAGTCCTTCAAGAGTGTTTTAAAGCATACCAGATTGATGATATATGTTTGAGTTTTAATGGTGGAAAAGATTGCACTGTGTTATTACATCTCGTTTTTTTATACTATGCTAAAATGTATCCCAAATCAAATCACAAATTAAAAGTTTTATATGTTCGCAGCAAACAGCCGTTTTCAGAGATTGAAGATTTTATTCAAGTATCTGTACAGAGGTAAATATTCTTAAGCTATACCTTTCAAATTTGAGAAGCTATGAAACAGTTTTAATTGATATGCAGCCCCATTCTTTTACAGAAAAATATTTAAAATTTAACGACACCCATTACTCTGAAAAAAAAAATTAGAGGGGGTAGCTTTGGTGGGGGTACCATTGCTCTTGGGGTGCCCATCCCTCCAGGAGTAAGAGTAAACCCCATTATGGCAGGAAGGCTGCCCCCCCAAGTGGGGAGACACCTCCCCGGCAAAAAAAAAAAAAAAGGAAAATGCCCCTTGAAATACGGCTTTCTAAATATTTCAATGATGCAGGCTGTGCCATGACCCCAAGTTGGGCACCCCTGGCTATGAGAGTGACTATTTTAGAAATATATAGTTGTAAGCAGCTGTATTCTATACTGTTCCAAAATGTTTCCACCTCCTTAAAAAAATTTTTACTTTTTCAGTTTGAAAATACTTTAACTATACTTTGATATGGTAAGCATGAATAGAATTATAATGTTTCAAGGTGTCACGCTGGACAAAGAAATAACAAACTTCGACTTTGTTGGCTTGTGAACAATGAAAACAAACCAAATAAGTATAAATTCTTCTTAGTGCCCAGAAGTCAAAAACCTTTTTTTTATTGGAAAGTACCTTAAATCTCTGAAATTTGTGTATGAAATATATACACTTTGCAATTTGTGCTGTTCAACATTAATGTTCCTATAAATTACTTCCTGTTGACAACAAATTACTTCAATTAGAATTTCTAGTAAAATATTTACTTTTTCCCATACTCTAATCCCATGTGTGATCAAACTACCAATTTTCTTGTATGATTACAGAATTTGGTAAATAATTTAATCTGTATTAAACAGAATATTTTTTGAAAGAAATATTTTTTGAAAATTATAATCATTAAATTAAATAAATAAATTAGTAAATAAATGTATTAAATATTTATGCAATGTTTGAGTGATACCTTTCAGAGTATTATTTGTAGTTTATTTTTTACATATGTCTAACAGTATTTCTATTTAGTGATAATATTTCTTTTTTAGGTACAATTTAAAGTTGATAACTTATGATGCTCCAATTAAAGAAGCATTATGCAAGTTAAAAAAGGATCATCTAGAGATAAAGGCTGTTTTGATGGGCTCTCGGCGGACTGACCCTCACTGTTCAAATCTCAATTCCTTTGAAATGACAGACAGTGATTGGCCACAATTCATGAGAATTAATCCCTTACTACACTGGAGTTATCCCCTTGTTTGGAAGTTTCTTTGTGCTTTGGAAGTACCTTATTGTAGCTTATATGACAGAGGGTAGGACATTTAAAATTTCATATTTTCTCCCCAGACTTTGCGTACGTTTTCTAATAGTCTACCCAAAGTATAATGAGCCATGTTGTCCAAATAAATTGACTGCTATAATGAGGTCAATGTTACATTAATGTACGAGATATTGCATGTTGTTTATTCATATTTCTAAATACAGGAATAACTTTTCAAAGTTATACTTCACTTTAAAAGATAACTCTGCTTGTTCATTTTAAAACCTTTTATTACTTCATTGTTTAAAAAACGTGTTCTCTGCAAAAAATAAATAAATAAATAAATAAAATAAATAAGTGAATAAAAATAAAACTGAAATATTTTAGTAAAAGTAAGATAGCCCATATAAGAGCATAAATATCTGTTAACCGTACATTTGTCCTTTAAAATCCTGGTGGATGGGAAAGGTTAATATTAGAATCAAAATTTAAAAAGATTCAAAATTGAACCGATAAATTAGCTTTATAATACAGTGCTTGGTTTGGAAAAAAAACGCAAAAGTTTGAATGTGTCTCATGTTTCATTTAACACAAATAGGTAGTGTTAAATGGCATATGTTCTCTACATTTCATTTGGCCTGAAGAGATAAGTTCTTATTGTTTCTGTTGAGAAGAAAGTTATGAAAAGTATGCTTGTAAAATTGTGTTGCCCAATTAATAGCAAATTCAGTAGCTTCTACTTTTGACTCTTGATGAACTACTCTAGAAGTTTGGTAAGACCTCATTTGGAGTATGCTGTTCAGTTTTGGTCTCCTTATCTTAAGAAAGATATTAATGTATTGGAAAGGGTTCAAAAACGGGCTACAAGGCTAATAATTGGATTTTGTCATTTAGACTATGTTTCCAGGCTTAGAATGCTAAAAATGTACAGTCTTGAGCAAAGAAGAGACCGAGGGGACATGATTCAGTTGTTTAAATTTATTAAAATGAAAGAAGTTACGGGGCTAAAGTTTAGCCCTGAAAACAGGACAATGGGTCATTAATTTAAGCTATTTAAATCTCAGGATAACATGGATATTAGGAAAAATTATTATTTTAGCAGAGTAGTGGAACAGGGTGGCGACAGATCAGGGAAATCAGGGAAAAGTCAGGGAACTTTATTAATCATCGAAAAGTCAGGGAAATGTCAGGGAATTTTGAAAAAATAGCAAAAAATCAGTCAAAATTGATTTTATGAAGATTTTTTTTTTTGCTTTACAAAATTAAGTACTATAATTCCCTATGCGTTTTCCGCGAATTATCTGTTCAAAAAAAAAAAAGTAAAATTAATGAAGTGCGATTATACACTGCCGCATATTTGTGCATCTTTTTTCCTCAACGTCAAAGTATTGAACCTTACTTATTAACCACAGGATGAACTTCCTAAGATTGCTTCTGTGTCTGTTTGGTTGTTTATTTTATCTAGCTTGAAATTTCCTTTCAAGCTGTCAATGCTACGTAAAATAAACACTCATACAGGCAAAGAGGAAGCCTTTATTAATGCCTTAGCTCCTTTGCCTTTATTCCATTGTCTCGAAGTAATTAGCGTACTGTAATCACAATTTCAAGAAGAAATCTTTGGTTTTTGAATTAATACTGGTAAAAGCTTAAAAGTTATTACTTCTTCGCATTTTTAATTTAATTGCTAAAATTGAACTTTCAATTTAAAAAAAACTTTGTTTTTTGCCGTTATACTATTTGTTGTCAACGCAGATTATAAAGGTTTTTCTTTTTTTCAGACTTAAGTGATTCTTTTATTTTATATAACCAAGTTGTTTTCTTCTATATATATAAAAATGAATGTTTGTCTGTATGTCATCCATGAACTCAAAAACTACCCGGCAGATTTGGCTGAAACTTTCACTGTATGTTATTTTTGGTACTGGGAATGTTTATAGACCAGTTCGAAAAAAATCCGATCAGTAGTTCCTTTTTTATTCCAATTTAAGTCACAATCCATTGGATAAATACGAATAAAATTATCGGCTGCAGAAATTAATTCGCGTGAAAGATCTCATTGATAAGAAGTTAGCTGTTGCCATTTTTCTTGAGTTTGAACAAATAAATTCTTTCTTTATTGTTTTATGGCTTTTCATGCAACGAGGGATTTAAAACTTTTTCTATTTGATATGTTTAGCGATTGATTGATCTTGCAAACTGCGTGAATACAAAATTTGAGTATAGTCACGGCTTCACTTGATACCTGGACCGATTATTATGAAAATTGCTATATATATGTATTTTTCCACAGAGAAGGTGCATAATATGCTCATTGAAGCCACTCGCCACCAGGTGGCACTGCAGAGTAGCAACTTCTGCCCCGTTCAACCGATTGTCATGAAAATCAGTATAATGATGTATTTTTTTGTTGGCGTAGCAACGCGCGTCGGGTACACCTAGTCTTTTATATATTTTGAAATTAACTAATTGCTTTTTTTTCTGTTTTTTTCCCCCTTGCATTTCAAAGTTGTTTGTTACAAAAGCAATCTAAGACTTTTTTTCGTTGCATACTGAAATCATTTGAAATAGAGTTAACTTGTGTACTTAAGTAAATATCTTTATTTTTTTTTTATTGTTGAAATGCTGTATTCATTCATTAAAACGTATGTTCTTGATTAGAGAAAAGCTCCCTATGATGGATGTCAAATGGTTTTATCTGTTTTGCATAAATATGTCAATTAGTTACATAAGAATAACTATATTACTTCTATTCTTTCACTATTACTTGTTATTCTTGCAACAATTATTATACTGTTTGAAAACTTAGTTCAAAATAATTTCAATTACTTTTTAGTTCTATCATAAATACACATATGTTTTTAAGAGTGATTAAATAGTTTCTTAAAATTCTCATGCTAAATGGTTTCTGAAAGTATTTTTTTTTTAATTTTTTTTTTTAATTCTCTATAATCTTTCCATGTAGAAAAATTTAATGTAATGTTTTGTAGGTTTTTTTTCCAAAAAAATTGACTTGATATGTTTTTTTTGAAAACCATTTTATTAAAAAAGTATCATCTTTTTAAAATATATCTTTTGTTCAACAACTTTACACAACTTAAAACGTTTAAAATACTGCATTTTATACAAACATACAATAGATTTCAAGTAGAGCAAAGAAAGAAAACCATTATCATTAGTAATGTAAATCAGGGAAATCTGGTGAACTTAATCAGGGAAATCAGGGAAACGTCAGGGAACTTTTTTTCACAGTTCCTATCGCCACCCTGTGGAACCTTGAAACAGCTTACCGGAAGAGATGGTAACTAGCAAGGGAGTAGATAGTTTTGAGAGGGCCATTGATCTTCACTGGGGATTGTAAATTGACTAGGACCAGTCTAGCTGGGCCTAGAGCCTGTTGCTGCTCGTCACATTTGTATTTGATCTTAGCAAGCCTAGTTTTAGAATAAAGATTTAAGAAAATTCTTTGTAAATGAGGTTTCAACACAAAAGTTATATAGGTTTGAAAAAACTTGTTCCTTTGTTTCATTTTATTTATGTATGTTTAGGCAATTGAACCAGTTTTTAAAACATTTTAATTCTTTTTTTATAATATGATTAATTTCAGATACACCTCCTTGGGTTGCCGTCATAATACTCTACCAAATGCTCTTCTTAAAAGTGTAACTAAAAGTGGTGAAATGTTTTACCTTCCTGCTTATTTATTAAAGGAACCTGAACAAGAAAGAGAAGGACGAACTAATAAAGCAACTTAATAAGTAAATATTTCCTTAACTATTAATGTTATGAAAAGCCCTTTTTTTTTTAAATTTAGTCTTTGATACAAGATTGTATCATTATGTTGTAAGTATTTAAAGCAGAGTAAATATTTTCATTCATCCAATAATTTTCTATCTTCGACACAATAATACGAAACATAGCTGGAAAGTTTCAGTAATTTTAATGCCAAAAAATGCTCATTTTCATAATAGATTGAAACTTTCTTTTAAAGTAACTCACTCTTGTTCTGAGAGAAAATTTGTCATTGAGGGAGGAGCTCACTTGATGGAGGTTTCAGAAAAAATGATCAAACCTATGTGTCAAAATATTGTAATATAATTTAACTATGCTAATGCAATCTGAATAAAATCCATTTAAAAGGAGAAGAGAATGAACTTTTACTTTAAACTTTCAAGGTTTCCTACAGTTATATGCATAATTTCCTAAAATGACAGCTCCACTCAAGAGGACATTAAAATTGAAAGAACTCGGAAGAGAGTTGTTCTAAGAAATGGGGTATGGAATCTCGGTCAAAAAGCAAGACGTCATTCTATTCCTGTCTCAAAAGAAAGAGATATGATACTCGCTTTACTTTTCAAAGAAGCAGTAAAACCAAACTGAAACGCCGGATTCGTATAGGAAAACCCACCTACCCTAGTGAAGATCAAGATTATCGGTTACCACTTCCCTAAATTAAAAAAAAAAAAAAAGCTGGCTACTAAAATATTATTTTTTTTCCACCCAGTCACCACTATCCACAATGCCACTTTTGTTATCATTAGTCATTTTGATCCTTAGAAATTTTACCCCAGCAACCTGTCTTCAGTACAAGAAGTATGGCATGGTGAGCCATCTTTTTTTTCTTCTAATGGGGGCTACGTGTTTTAGGCTATTTAGCCTTTTAGCAGACCTAGTGTGATCCCCTGATACGGCATCTACTCTTTCATGTGCCACCATTAAAGCGCGGATGTCAGTGGCATGAATAATTTGGACAGCCAGTTTCCACCAGATGGAGGCACTTGGGCTCTCTTTTGATGCGAAATTGCACTAGGAATTTAAATTTGCCGAAGGAATTCTAAGCCAAAACGAATGCCCAAGGGATCTTTTACCTGCCGCATAATCATAGAACATGGGTGGTAACGATTTTTTGCATCTCAAAAATCCACCGACTGGCCACCCCAGGTCAGAACCTGGGTCCACAGGCATAGAAAGCCATCGCCTAACCATCATGCCACCAGCCGGGCTAGTGAGTCATCTAAAACTGAGGGACATGGCAAAGTGCAAGTTGATTGGACCCAATCACATGGTTGACAATGGCAAGAGACTTAGATATCTGTGATACAACTGTTGCTACCAATCCTGTCTCGAGTTTAAGGCAGGGCATTTTGCAGAAAGTATTTACTTTGTTCCTCCAAAGCAATAAAATACCTTTCCATTAACCTATAACATTGCACTCTACCCTCTCCCCTCTTTAGCTTTTGCTTTCCTTTTTCTGCGTGGAGATCTTGAAATCTGGGTTGAAAAAGAGTTTTGAATATTTTTTTTTGAAAATAGAGCAAAAGCAAAACGCATGCAGTCATGTAAAAAGTCACACAAAGAAAATCGTTCAATATGTCTTTTATTTAAAGATAATTTTTTTCCTATTTTCTAATCACTGAAGCAGCTAACTAATCTGTGAATTATTTCTTTACCTTCTGTAAGTTTTGCCTGCAGTATGTCCCAAAATGTTCATTACCATTTTATATAGCAAACACTATTTTCATTGCATTTATCTTTTTTTAATTATTTAATTTTATTAAATCTTAAATAAGTATCATAATTAACACTTGGTTATGCAGTTACTGTTAGTACCATTAAATTATTATTTTAAACTGTATTTTAAGATATTTCTTATGTTTTAGCAGCTACTTAAAGCATTTTTTTCCACAAAAAAAAAAAAAAAAAAAAGAGAGAGACTGGAAAGGAAGGATTGGCAACTGATAAAGTGGTGATGTATGTGTCTCCTAGGGGCCATGCAGCAGGGAAATAATCTGTTTAACAAACACAAACAATAATGCATCACCTTTGTAGTTTAAGTGGTTAAATGATGTAACAGAAGTTATTTTTGCTGGAAGAAAATTTATTCGTTTTTGGACAGAAACTATTTGAAATGCTGGCATAGTAAAGAGCTAGTTTGCATTAAATTAATAATGGTAAATTTTGTGCCATTAAATTTTGGGTGTTGTCAGGCCCGGCTCTAGGGGTAGGCGACCTAGGCGGATGCCTAGGACAGCAAATTTCAAAATTGAAAAAGATTTAATATCTGTTTCAGTGCCATAAGATACACAGCTTTAATGTTAAAAAAATAATAATTTAGAGTTTGTACCAGAGCTTGAATATGCAAACACGGAGTAGGAAGAAGGAGAGAAATGTCCTACGGGATGCTGGTGTAAAAGTGGCAACGTTTGTTCACTTTTTCCAGAGGGCGCTGTATGTGCACCGCTCCCGACAATCGCAGCAGATCAATGTAAATGATGCTAAGTTTCTCATTTTTTTAGAGGCAGCTATTAAAGCAAAAAAAGAGAAAAAACTACTGGAAATTGGTTGTAATAAGGGGCCAATATAGTGGACGATGTACGGCTTTCGTCCACAGGAAGTTAGCGCAGTATTTTGATGGAAAAATTTATTTTGTTTTTCATCACCAACTTACCGAATTCGTCTGCTATTAATATTGCGCTGTGCGATGTTTTATTTTTTACAAGTTGGAATGTTTCTATTCCTGTAAATAATTGACGAAATGAGAATGTAGTAGAATTAATAACGTAAATACTGTTTTTAATTAGTTGTAAATTTCGTGACATGTTTCGAGAACTACTTAAAGCAAAATAATTTTTTACTTTCACGACCTTTAACAGATAAAAATAAATGTTAATGTTCTATTCACTTAACTTCAAGCTGATATTGATTATAATAATTTTATTCATGTGTTTACTCACTGCTTAAAGAGAATTGTTATCATTTATTTTTTTTATTATTGTATTTTTTTCGACAACCAAACGGAAAAAAAATCGAGAAACCTAATTCATTCGAAAAATTATACCTTGGAACGCTTTTTTGAGATAGTTTGTGGGGTTTTCTGTTGAAATTAATTATGTGCATTTTTTAAATGAAAAAGGTTTCCCGATTTTTTTTCGATTTGGTTGTAGAAAAAAATGTAATAATAATAAAAAAATAATGACAACAATTCTGTTTAAGCAGTGAGTAAACACGTGAATAAAATTATTATAATCAATATCAGCTTGAAGTTAAGTGAATAGAACATTAACA
This sequence comes from Uloborus diversus, assembly GCF_026930045.1. Classification (NCBI taxonomy): domain Eukaryota; kingdom Metazoa; phylum Arthropoda; class Arachnida; order Araneae; family Uloboridae; genus Uloborus; species Uloborus diversus. The sequence goes on along the minus strand of NC_072732.1, from coordinate 107,537,833 downwards.
TTTATTTTTATCTGTTAAAGGTCGTGAAAGCAAAAAATTGTTTCGCTTTAATTAGTTCTCGAAACCTGTCACGAAATTTACAACTAATTAAAAAAGTATTTACGTTATTAATTCTACTACATTCTCATTTCGTCAATTATTTTCAGGAATAGAAACATTCCAACTCGTAAAAAATAAAACATCGCACAGCGCAATATTAATAGCAGACGAATTCGGCAAGTTGGTGATGAAAAATAAAATAAATTTTTCCATCAAAATACTGCGCTAACTTCCTGTGGACGAAAGCCGTACATCGTCCACTATATTGGCCCCTTATTACAACCAATTTCCAGTAGTTTTTTCTCTTTTTTTGCTTTAATAGCTGCCTCTAAAAAAATGAGAAACTTAGCATCATTTACATTGATCTGCTGCGATTGTCTGGAGCGGTGCACATACAGCGCCCTCTGGAAAAAGTGAACAAACGTTGCCACTTCTGCATAGTAAAGATTTATCTCCTTCCCTTTAACCTCCCTGTATGCAAAACATAGTTCAGAATTCAACTAGAAAATCAGTTTAATTTCTGGGGCGTCAAATTACGTGATTTAAAAGTCTTTTGAAAATATTAATACATGTTTCATTGCTACAAGATGCACTGCTTTAATATTTAAAAAGATAGTTTTTAGTGTGTACCAGTGCTTGGATACACAAAACCCAGTTTGGAATTTAATTAGAAACTAACTTGAATTTTAAGGGCGGCAAATTACTTGGTTTATTTATCTACTAGCTGCGTTGCTCGGCTTTGCACGGTCTACCGCGAAAATAAAAGTTATGTCAAGTGACACATGTTCAACAATTGGGCTTAAATAATACAAAAAACAAACTGTAAAATTTCTGGGCTAAAAAATGTTTTGTAAATTTTGTTAATGGTAAATCTTTAATTCCTAAATAAATTAAACGCAACCCTCTATTAATAAAACTAAGATCCTTGGTTATTTTCTGTTGGCACTACAAAGAAAAAAAAGGGGGGAGGGAATATGCAAAAGGGGAAATTTTTACCTTAAAGCAAAAACAAGAATTCTATTTGTTCACAGTCGTGAAAAAAAATGGCCACAGATCAAAAATGATTTTATTCACATTAATTTAAACTGAGCTCATTGGCGAACAATAAATTTCTGATTTGATATAGATGTTCCATTGGTCTTAAAAATGTTTATAACTCTTTTCTCGATGATTTCACAGCCTTGGTTTCTTTGAAATTCGAAGGAAATAAATAAACTTGAGGGGCATTTTTTGTGGACTTTCAAATGAGGCCTAAATCAAGAGAATTAGATAATAATTTGGAGTGGAAAGAGCTGGGCCCTAAAATTTTAATTCAAACGGTTCGGTATTTTTTTGTTGTACGATCCCCCTCCTTCTCCCCGACATTCCTTTTCGAGTAGGGTCAGGTGGGGTAGAATGGGTAGTTTATTAATCTTTCAAGTTACAGAAAAGATTTTTTTTTTTAATAAAAACACTCATGTTATTTACAATAGTTTGACTTTCTTTTGGTTCAAGAAAAAACTGAATGTAAACAGTCAGTTTAGTGTCAGCCTTCTTGTAAGTGTCAACTAAAAAAATCAGAAAAGAAAAATTCCATAGATTTTAAGAAATATGTTGAAATTTTTTAAATGGGATGGAATGGGTATAATATTAGGCTTAATGACATAGGCTGTGAAATTAATATTTTTTCCCTTTAAAGGTTACTCTCTGAAGTAATTTTTTCATTTTATCAAAAGCTTTATATTCTGAAATCCTTATCTTATGGAGTTGTTTATGGTCGTTGCACTAAAACTGGTTGGATAGAAGACACAATCTTTAAAGAATGGTTCAAACTTTTCTCAAGGCATCTGAAATGACATGCAAATGAGCTGACCTATGAAACTGTAAAGCATGCTATCGATAACGACATTATCATTTGCCTACCGACTGATACGAGTCATACCATGCAACCACTAGGCAACGGCAGAGCTGACTAAATAAATTGAAATCCAGTCTGATCAAACTTCCATTCCACTAAGCTTATGTTCAAGAACAATATCTGCAGGTGATTGGGTGCTAATTGAATTACATTGTTAAGAAATTTGAAAACTATTTTATTGCTCAAGCTCTAGAATCTTTATACACTTGTGCTTATGTTGTAAAAATTCTTAAGAAGTCTTTGATGGGATTTCTTTCACCTTCCCCAATAATGCGAGAATGGAGATTGAAGAACAGATCATCAAAACCTAAGTCAGCCAATCCTCTATAATCGTGGACATTATACCTTTAATTGCAGTGACAATCATTTCAAAAAAACCTGTTTTTATACCCAGTCCACCCCACCTGACCCTACCCAAGTACCTCTCTGCCAAATTTGGTTGAGATCCAACGTAAACTGTGGATTTGTATAGGAAACAAATAAACACATACACACATACATATATAGAGTAAAAGGGGGCACATGTGAACATGGTGTGTTTTACCAGTCTTATTTCTCAACCAATTTTTTGGAGCAATGAGCCAGTTTATGCTTTTGTGGTGACAACTTCTTTTCATTTTAGCAGGTGTTGTATGTAATTTTATTGTTGTTTTCTACAAGTGAAAACATATTTTAACAAACTAATAACCTAAACATAATCATTGCAAACCATTATACAAAAATTCAAGTAAATTTATGACAATGTCTAAATTTTAAAATTAAATTAAAAATCCTTTATTTTAAAAAATTAGTTCTAAGGTAGGTGATGGGGCACTTAAAACAACAAATAGGTGCACATGTGTACAGTTTCCATATCCTCTCTGTAATGTAAATATTAGTGTAGGGTCATTATAAGTTTTAAAAATGGTGAAAAGGTTTATAATTTATATTTTGCTGCAGTCAGTTTGTACGTTTGTTGTTAATTATTTTTACATTATTGAAAATTGATTATTACTTATTTTATTATTATTTTTATGTTTTTAATTCTTTTGTTCCGAAATAGTAGGGCAACAATTTAGTGTTATGTAATATTTACAAGAAAAAAAAAACATTTTCCTTTAACGAAAAACTGAAGTGTAAAATAATTTTAAATCTCATCATCATATTCTGTATGAAGCTTAAACTCACTATACAACAAGAATGAACTTCACATAATAAAGTATTCTTTGCATTAATTTCTCGCAGTGGCGGCTCGTGCCTTGAAAAAGTGAGGGGGCCAGATCATGGGTGCACTCCCCCCCCCCCCCCAGTTTTTGAAAAAAAAATATATATATTAATCTTATGGTTATATTCATGATTGCCGGCAAGTTGGTGCACTTTCACCCCCTGACTTTCAAAAATAAAATTTACTTACTCAGATAGGAAAAACCTACAAAATACATCACGAAAAGTTAATCTCACGTTTATGTCCAGCATGCTTTCCGGCACTGCAGCACGCCTCCCTTGCAACATCGGTAAGGGGCTACAAGGGTGGCACTTTCACCCAATGGCTTTTCAAAACAAATAAATAATTTTTGAAAAGCAATATTAATCTAATATTTTTAATAGTAATATTATTTTTTATCTTTAAATAACTATTTATTTTGGATGAGTAATATTAATTTTATTTTAAGCAAGACCAAAAGTGCAAAAATATTATGATCAGAGACATTTGTAAAAATTATAAGCAGAAAAATAATGATTTCTTCTCTAAATTGTCATTATAGTACGCTAATTACTCGAAGACAAACAGTCAAGAAATGAGCAAACGGTCTAATCTGATGCAAATGAAAGCTTCTTCCTTTACTATATGTTGTTTATTTTACATAGCCTGAATCGCGTAGAAGAACATTCCAGCTATGTAAAATAATCAACATTCAGGCAGGGTAACAGTCTTGGCGAATCCTGCTGTAAATATTGAGGTTCAAGGCGTTGGTTTTGAGGGGGGAAAAATACACACAGATAATCCGTGGCAGCATATATTCTGCACCTCATTAATTTTACACCTTTTTAATAGAGTAGGGGCTCTGCGCCCTGTTTGCTAACGCTCAACAACCCCCGAAGATTGCTTCGCAATCTTATTTGTTTTGCAAAGATTTAAATCGTCAGTTAGAAAGAAACATATTAAAAATGCATTATGAGCTCCCTTTGGATCAAAAAGCACCCCTTCCCCGGGTTTCAAAATAACTTGTACGAACTTGCAGAGCCATAAGGGCTGAGGGGCTCCTGAGCATTGCAAAACTGCAGTTTTGTATATTCATGGTCTCAGTAATATATAGCTCTTTAGCTATATATATATATATATATATATATATATATATATATATATATATATATATATATATATATATATATAGCTCTTTAGCTCGGGGCTTGAATTGAGTTGAGCCTAAGATTTTCCGTTAAAATCGAAACACTTAAAATTAGTTAATAAAGGAAAGAAGAAACATGCAAATCGAAAAGACGCAACCATGGCAACGCCAAATAAAGCATCAATAATTTTAATGGAGATGAGGATTATTCAAACTTTATTTTTAATGGCTTGTAACTTTTTTCCTTTGGAGATAGAAGTTCAATTTTTCGGTCATAGGCCACGTTAGATCTGGAGTAAAAAAAAGCCGCTCTTTTCAGTCGTGTCAAAAGAAAACTGTAGGACAATTTCTTTGCTTTTTACTGATAGATTTAATGAAGGAAGGAGTACCTTAATTTTAGCTAAGCCTAAAAAAGTTTGAGCTAAAAATGCAAGTAACTCCCGCCATATTTAAGTTAGAGCATTGAAATAAATTGCGTAGAACGCGGACAATTCTACCTTTTCCAACGATGTATAATATATTAATGTGTGCAAGTAATTTTTCACCCCTTTAATAGGCGATAATAGGCAATTAATGCGAAATTCAAGCTTAAAAAATTAATCACAAAAAAACTAATTCGAATTTTAAAAAATAAAACCCTAGGTGCACACCCCCTGGGATTCAAAGTAATTTTGTACAAAATTTCAAGGCTGTAAATGCTATGGGGTCTCCTGGATGCACATCCGCCACAGACTTCCTTCCAGAATTTCTTTGAAACCTTACTTTTATTTACTATAAAGAGATAATCGGCAGATTATACGCATAAAAATGTGGTACATTCCTTTTTTTTTTAAATTTCAAGCATGTATGCACAAAAAAAGGGAAAATAAATAAAATGTTATAGATTATTGTCTGAAAAAAGTGAGAGGGCCCAGGCCCCCTCTGGCCCCTCCCACAAGCCGCCACTGATTTGTCGCATAAGTTTTTTCTTGTCGATCCTTTGATTACAACATGCTACAAAGCTTTAAAATTTGACAGTCAGCAGAATTGTATAATTTGGAAAAGATGCTTTTTTTTTTTGTTGGCAGTTGCGGTACAACTTAAACAGACACAAACAGCTGATATTTGGTTACAAACCCTTCAGTGTAATTGATATATAGGTATAAGTTTCATATTAGTTTTTCATTGAAATATGATGCCTGTCCTGTATTTTTCAATCGTGTTCATATGAACCCTCCTATAGGGGCACATGTGGACAATTGAATGTACAATCGATTCCGGTTAATAGGCCCACATTGGGACAGGATCGTTTTAGCCCTAACAACTGGCTAGTTCGATTAAGCGAACAGGACCGATTAAGCGGAGCTTATCGGTCCTGTTAAGTCAGTTAGTCTCCGCTTAAATAATATCACTTATTTAAGCGGAGGTAGCTTGACTGAACATGTTACGCACAAAACATATAAATGCCCTTATGATTATTGTGAGCCCCCATATATATGGTAAGCATACAGAGAAGAAAAATTGCTGTTTACGAAATTTTTCCATTGAAAAGTAAATTAAAATAAAGCAAATAAACTTTTTATACTCATCCCAGACCAATATGGTTTTAGTCATTCTTCCCAGTTGTCAGTATCGATTCAATTCAACAACCAAAAGTAATTAAAAATGTGAGAGTGAAAAAATAATTGCTAAAAAATACTAATTGGTCATTGAAAGTGTCCAATGAAATGTAAATTGCGTATTTTACAACTAAATTGAAGAAATTTGAAATTTCACAGAAATTTTGATTTCTGCTGAAACAGTGCTGCTATGAAATGGTTGTTTCATTAAACATTTTTTCCTGTAAATATTGCTGAGTTCAATTGAAAGTTACTAGGAACCATTTTTAATTTTTGTTGCACTAACTGTTAGGTTCGTTGACCCACTTGAAACTCATTTCAAGTGGGCAATTTTTAATTTTTTTTTCAATTTGTTCTCATATTCCTTGATCCGATTTAGTGGGTTTTTGGTCCTAATAAGCGAATATTAGGCTTGTGTGTGTAATGGGTATTGTTTTGGTTCTTTAAGATTTGGTTCAAATAAACAGCTGGTCCAATAAACCGTTGGCCCCATTAAGTGGAATTCACTATTTTTTTTAATTCCATAAGGTAACGAAATATTTTTTTTTTAATCTAAAAAAAATCCAGGGCCCTAAGAAAAGACTATTTAATCATGGAGACAGTTTTGCTTTGAAAAATAGATAATATTTTTGGGACATTAAGAAATGAAAAAACATGTGCCCCCTTTTCCCCTATTATTTGTTTTATTTATATGTATATTTTATTTATTTATTTAGTATTTAATTTTTTTTGTTGAAAACCTTAATTTATGTGCCAGTGCCAAGAGACTAGCTGTTTAACATTAATAAAGATCATTTAAATTGTGCTCCCGTTTTTCGATATGCAGAAAATAATTCGGAATTCAACTTAAAACTCAAGTTAAAACTTGCGCAATGTCAATAGGGAATGAGAAATGCACATCATTTTTCAAATGCCATATTGTCTTAATATTTTTATCCGAAAACTCAACTACAAAACGCAGCCCTTATTTCTGCAGGTTTAGATCGTGTTTTGCAATCTCAATCTCAAATTTTAGGTGATGATCCAACTAAGGTGATTGTAACAGTTGCTACTTGTTTAGAGATTCCAAACCCGTCTCGCCATTGTTTTAAAAAATGGGAGGTTATTTATTTAGTTTTGAATTACAAATGAGGGAAAAGGATTACTTTTAATGTACCTGTGTATCTGGAGTATTCGATCCCCGGCAACAATGTTAGGGCTAGGATGTAAGCCAATTTTTCATTTCTTTGTTTATTACCGATTTGTATTTATCTAGTTTCTGCGGTAAAAAATTTGCTCAAAACATTGACAGCTGCCTTAGCATTACAGTTCTGACAGATGAAATTTATACAATTCTGCCTGAGTTTTTTTTTTTTATTAGACACAAAAGAAACTCCCTATGCATTACATAGTATCACATAGGGCCAGAAGGTAAGAGGCACAACAGTACAAAATACACAAAATAAAATGAGCACAACATACAAACAATTAAACAACGTATAGAGACGAAAAAAACACACACACACAAAGGTCAAACAACTGAATAAATAAAACGTTTAAAAGGAGAAAAAGTCCTATATGCTCTGAACCAGAGCAGAAGGAACAGGAGGCCAGGAAACGGACAACTTCCTCGGCTCCCGCATAAGGATTTCTCTCTGGGGGTTAAAATGGTTGCAACGAAACAACAAGTGTTCTGGATTTTCAATATCCTGTCCACAATCCCACACGTTACTAGTAGAAATATTAAATTTATACAAGTACTCTTTGAAATTACCATGCCCAGTAAGAAACTGAGTGACAAAAAAATCAGTTTTGAGGTGTTGCCATTTCAATCTAAAGAAAATAGTGGGAAGGAAGCGCTTGGTTCATTTTCCCTTATTTGAAGACAGATACTCTGAATTCCAATCCTTATCCTGAGTTTGGAAGGGGAAATTTTTTTCAAAATTGAGAAGGCTTCTTTCTAATTCCAGAATCAGTTTAATTTAATCTCTTTCCAAAAAAAATTTTCACTTGCCTAATTTAGCCATGGTTAGTGTGAAGTTGTGTACAATAGGTGGGGGATGTGGTTTGAACCAGGGTATTCTGTTGAAAAGGGTTAATTATTGCCAAAGATGGTGTTTGTCTGTGAAAAAATAGTAAGGAACATAGCTGGGACAAGTGCTATGAAAAGCTGGACCTTTACAGCTGATTCTCTAGCATTTGGTGATTGTTACAAGCATTTGAAAATACATCAATGACATAGGGTTTCAGTTCAGACGAGTTAAAAGCTTCGCTGCAACCGAAGTATTGTTATGTCCCGGGCTCGCTATAGCTAGGTTGGACTGTAATATATTATGTTCACATTTATCTATGCAGCAGTTTCTTATTTTTTAATGTATATTTATTTAAATGAATAAATCCTGATTACAATGTTGATGAATTCATATTGCTTATTAAAGAGCATTCTGTATTATCTCTCTTTCTCAAAATAATTCAGAGGTGCTTACGAGGAAGGACAAGGGTCCTTGACGCAGACTGCGACATTGACATGTTTTAAGGGACTTGATTTAAGTGTTATTTTTCTCTTTTTGAGAGGGACTTTCCTTCTGGGGGTATTCTGTAGCATTTCAGAGTGATGCACCATTGCTCTTCAGGGGATGGACACCTTTAAATAAGTTCAAATCATTATAACCTGTATTGCTTTAAATTTTATGTAGTTTCTTTCAATATCAGCGCTATTTTTTTCTGTGATTATACAGTAGGCGCCAATGTGACCACGGTTAATGTTATCAAAATCACGAAGTCTGGTAATGCATGTTAAAAAAGACTGATATTGTAATCAGTGTTTTCGTTTATTGTTATCACTATTTCATAAACTTTCAATGTTTCCCCTGCTTTTGGTTCCTCAATCAACAGGAATACAAAAGCCAACCCTGACAAGTTTAACTTTCTGTGTGGCATTTCGTGATATTCAATAGCAATGCAAACTTTGTCTTGGAAGAAACAACTGGAAGTGTGTTCTCATTGACCACAGACTGCCCTAAGATGCCTTTCATTCGCACATACAAAACTTCTGTCACTGGACATATCCCTGGTTGCAGAAGATGATCTCCCCCCACTTTGAGAGGATTAATGTAGCTCCGGGAAAACAAATTCCCCTCTGAAAGTAAATAAGAATTCTTTTCGCTGTCCAGTTACCCTAAAAGCTTCAATCTAAATGGTCAAACATTTTATCCATAGAGGAAAAGCACAATGATTTAACTGTTAAGGAAGAAATTAACATTTTAAAACGCTTTGACAATTTGCCCACTTTGAGTCAAAGAAATGCTGCGGCACAGCTAAAAATTTCTCAGCCATTACTTTGTAAGTCCTAAAGAATTGTGATGAGATTGAAAACAAAGCAAACTAAATGAAAATTTAAATAAACGAAACCGTGATGGAAAAGATGGTAAAGTTGAATCTGCTTTGAAACTGTGGTTTACAAATATCAGGGGAAAAAATACAGGAGTAAATAGGCGTATTTTATTTCACCTATTACTATTTTTTTTAAAAATTGCATATTTTAATTTTCCCTTTTATGACTCAGCTATGTCCATTGTGCTAATTTAGGCATTTATAATTTAAATCAGCGCCGTGTCCAAGGGGAGGGTTTTAGGGGTTAAACCCCTCCCTTGGGGAAAAAAATAAGCAAAATGAAGAAAATGTATATTTGACTTAAATTTACTTTAATGAGAAAGTTTGCGTTCAGCGTTTTTATTTTATTTTAATTTTCTCTCTGAAGTTTTTTGCGATTTACAACTACTAAAACCTTACAAACTGATGTAATATTTCGGAAAAAGTATGGCGGACGAACCGCTGAATGATCTACCAATGCAAAGAAAGAATATTGCTTATTGTAAGGAGCTTATGGTGAATTTGGCATATGTTACATCTATGAAGATGCATTAGTGATTGTGCTTGGCTATGTAATTTGCATCTGCAAAGAGCTCTTTCTTGTTTAGTTTATTAAGCATTATTTCAGAACATAACAACCTGATATACATTCTACATTATAAAAGAATTTGTGAAGAGTTTTTAATACTCATTGCAATATACTACATAGTAAACAGATTTAATTAAAAAGAAGCAAGCAAAATTTGATTGAAGCGAATCTGTGAAACGAAGGAATACTTTGGTAACTTGTACAGCTAGAGGTATCCTTGAAGAATACAGCAGTCCTTACATGTGAATAAACGCCATACTGGGATCGGCAATTTGTCGTAAAACTAAAAGCTGTAAGGGGGTTGAATTCTCTCCCCCCCCTACTGGTAAGATTAAAACCCCTCCCTTTATGAAAATCTGGACACGGGCCTGATTTAAATCTGCCTCTAGTTGAGTCATTGTAATTTTAATTTGCGGTTGCAAGAAAAAGAAAAGAAAAAGAACTTCATAATTGAAGAAAAAAAAGATTATTATTTTGTGTCTCCTGGATTCTTTTCGGTTATTGTTATCAAATTGTATTTGTCCCAAAGTGATCACAATAAGCGGCGCCTACTGTATTACATTAATTTTTTTATTAATTATTATTATTATTTTTTTTAAGATTATGACTGAAAATAGTTATGAAAATGAAAAAGTTTCTTTGAAGACACTTAGTGAAATTTGTAACTTCGTTGGAAGTATTTCGGAAAGTGTTATGGAAGAAAATTCTACTGCCCTCATAATTGGAAGCACTGGTGAAATAACTTTTACCAGAAACAGTTGTAAAATTTTATCAGAATCTTGCTGTAACCACCCAATTGCAAAAATTATCTTAAATGCAGCTCATAAGTATAACCAAGTGACTGGATATGATTGTGACGTATTTTTGCTTCTTGTTAAAGAAATTATTGCTTGCATCGCCAGGGAAACAACAAATTCAGAAGAAACGCATTTAAGACGGATATTTTATGTTGAAATCACTGATTTCATTCAAGTATTGCCTTGTATGTTCGAAAAAATTTATCTTCTTTCAAATGTTCAAGTTTTTAATTCTAATTCTGATGTGGACAGCAATTTAAGCCAGCAGTTTAAAAGCAATCTTAAGTCCATTTTATTATCTTTTATGTTTTCTAAATTTTCATTATCTGTTTCTGAATTATTAAGCAGTTTAGTTTGCAGCATGATATGGGATTGCCTAACTGAGTTGAATTTTCTGAAAGAAACATTAGAATATCTTACTTCTTATTTTGATACCTTATGTGTGAAAGTAATAGCGCCTTTAACAGAATCATCCATAGTTGAAGGTTTTGTATTTAATAGAAATGTGTCATTACCAGATAAACCTTTAGAAAATGTTCATTATGTCATGGTTTTAGATTTGTCACGAGATGCTTTGTGTAAATCCGGTTGGAAAATCAATCCTGAATTATTTGAAAATGAATTAGACTATTATTACAATCAGTACAAAAAAGTTCTGGCGTTTTATAAACTAAAAAATATTGTCTTATTACTTTCACCATCTGTAGCTAATGAAGATTTAAAGTCTGCGTGCATGGAAAATAGTGTGATACTTATTGACAGGTTAGAGAAAAAAGATTTTGATTCTATTCTTTTTTCTTCTGAAATTTCAGTTTTAAATAATTTAGCTGATATTGCACAAACTGAAAACATTGGAACCCTCAAGTCGATAACACGTTTAACTTGTTTTGAAGCCACCTATGTTCAAATAAAAATTGATTCATTCTCAAAACATTTTAAACCAAATAACTTTCTTCTTTGTGCTCATCTTGAATCCTTATGGAAGGAATATTATAATGAATGTTTTAATTCTTTAAAAGTTGCAAAAATGTGGTTTCATCCGGAAAGCAGGGATCCATTTTCAAATGAAGGTAAATTACCAAATCTCTCCAGGTTTGAAACTGTAGTTGATGCTTTGAAGCTCGATGTTTTGGCTTTGAGCACTACTGACATGCATGAAATCTCACCGACAAGATATTTTCATAGTGATAGTCATAAGAATTTGAATCAGAAGACTAACTCTGAAATTAACTTGTCATGTTCATCTTTGCCAGTGGGTTTATGGGAAATACAGTTCAAATGCATTGCAGAACACATCAAAAAAAATTCTTTAAATTTATTCCCTCTTTTAAGTAAAGCTATCTGCATTGCTTTTTCAAATCTGTTTTGTAAGAAATATAAAGTGTCATTTCCTTGCACAGACAGTGAACTGAAGAAAAGCTATTTTTCATATCAGAAACGCATGGCAAAAAAAGTGGCTACTTTTGTTGAACCTTTAGCTTCTAAAGAAATACTTATTTATAGTGTAATGCAGTTGATTCTTCAATTGCTAAAAATTGATTCCATCATAAAAACTAAGTAACTGTTTTTTGATACCATTTAATCTTTTTTTTGGCGTTCATATTTGTTTCCTGGTCACAAATATGACCTGTTGACAGTATTAACAAATATTTTCTTTCATATATAATTCTTTCCAAGAGTAAAAAACAACATAGATGAATACGTTTGATCAGTCGGCAGTTTAAGACTAGCGAGAGTTCTATACTCTATGATTGAGTTTCCAAATACTTTTGAGATTTTGGCTGCATATAGAGGTAGCGTAAAACGGGGCGGCTTGGCCCACCAAAGCGACTTTGCCCGATTTTAATTCAAAGTAGTTCTCTTAAAAGTCGTACATTAAAATTCCGCTTCGATGATCTAAGACAGCGGTTCCCAACCTTTTTCTCTTTGCGAACCCCTTGGAACAGGCAAAAAAGTTCGCGAACCCCCTGATGTTGAAATTAGTAACATGTAAGAAACAATAAAAAAACAGCATTTTGCTTTCCATTTTTTGCAGCATTTGATTGCAATAAACAAAAATATAATTGTAAAATATCATTAAGTGCAAACATTAATAAAAAGTTAAAACTACATCTACAAGAAAAATTATAAACAAGAAGTTTTATAAACCAACTATTTTTTTAAGCATACTTTAAATTGGGGAAAAAATCCTTAATGCGATATTTGTGGCTGTTTGACGGAACAAAGAAACTGGAAGTTTGGTTCAATGTCTGACAGTTTGAGTCTTAAATCAGGCTCTGCATTCAATCTGCTTCGGTATTTATCTTTGAGATAAGTATAGGAGGAAAATCCTTTCTCGCACAGATATGTTGTACAAAATGGTAATAAAATTCGAATTGCTTTTTTGGACAAAACGGTATAGTCATTTCTTACACTGAGCCAGAAGTCAATTAACGAGAGCTCTTTAAAGGTAGTTTTCAATGAATTATCACAGGATAACTCGATGAGCATTTCCTTTTCAGGTAATGTCAGGGTGTTCTCTAAGCATGGATTTCCTTCAAAAGGATTGCGTATCCAGTTGTTTGAGAGAGGGACGTTATGCCTATTAGGAAAATACTCGTCAAAAGTTAGTTCAAGATGTTGCAGATGTTCACATACATTTCTTTTAACGCTTTCATCAAGTTTCATTGAGTTTTCTGATAAAAAACTACTAAGAGAAGTGAAACAAGAAAACTCACCCATTTCCAGGCATTGGATCCAAAAATTCAATTTTTTTACCATAGCTTCAATTTTATCATATACAACGAAAATATTAACAACTGCACCTTGCAAGGATAGATTTAATTCATTTAATTTTGAAAAGATGTCAGCTAAATATGCAAGCCTTTGCATCCAAAGAGGATCGAATATGCAAGTGGACAAGTGAAATGGATGATCAACAAAAAATGCTTGGACTTCTGACTTCAATTCAAATAAGCGTGTCAAAATTTTGTCACGGAAAAGCCATCTAACTTCTGTGCCAAGAAGTAAAGTAACATGAAGGCTTCTCAATTCCTCACAAAGCGCGTGAAATAGACGGCAGTTTGTGGCACGTGATTTTATGAAATTTAAAATTTTTACCGCATCATTCAAAGTAGCGGATAATTCTGCGGGAATACGCTTACATGCTAATGCTTGTCTATGAATGCAGCAATGAGTCCATTCAATTTTCTCGTTGATCTTCTTTACTCGCACCACAAAGCCAACAAATTTTCCTGTCATTGATTTTGCACCATCCGTGCACACACCCACACACAAAGACCAATCTATTCCATTTTCTTCAAAGTAACTGTTGACCAGTTCGAAAATTGCTTCTCCAGTTGTGTTGGTTTTCAAAGGTTTTGCAAATAGTACATCTTCTTTAATTGTATCGCTAAAAATATACCTAACCTAGACAAGTAATATTGCAGCGTTTGCTACATCAGTCGACTCATCAAGCTGGATCGCAAAATTATTCTCTTTTATTCTATTCACAAGTTCTTTCTCCACATTACTTGCCAAATCAGTAATTCTGCGTGATACTGTGTTGTTTGATAGCGGAACCAGGTCAATTTTTTTTGCTGACTTTTCTCCTAGCATACACTTAGCAATATCTTTAGCACACGGTCCAATTAAATTTTCTGCAATTGTATGTGGCTGTCCAGATCTTGCAATTCTATAACTGACTCGATATGAAGCTTCAAGGGCCATTTTACTATCTTCGTTGGATTCTAACAGGAACGTAGAGACGCTACACTTTTTATTATATTCCAATTTTCTTTTAAAATATTCAATAGGTTTGTCCTTGTGTGTCGGATGCTTTGTTTCGAGGTGTCTTCTCAGAAGTGACGGTTTCAAACTGCTGTTCGCTAGAACTTCGTTGCAGAGAAGACAAAGCGGTCTAGGTTCACTCTTCTCCAGTAAAATAAAAGCCCATTTGTAAATAGTCACTGTCATATTTTCGCTTTTTTCCTTTTTCTCCCCTAGTTCACTTTTCTGTTTAGTCGGGGGAGGCGGCAGCTCATTACAGCTATCTATTTCAATATCCTGTGTTGATTCGAAAGTTACTGCTGATGTTGAGGGTTGATCGATTGACTCTGCTTGTCCATTTGTCGCTCAACCAAACTACCAGTTTTCAACCATCGATCCATAACAGCAGAAAGTTATTAAATCATAAAAATTACCAACACGTTTATAACTTCACAAACAGAGTAGCAAGTTCACGTAGCAAAACCAATTGCAAACAAAATCACTTGTTTTCAAGCATCTCTAAAGTATCTCTAAATACGTCTGTTAACAACTATTTCCCCAGAACTATGAGCATGCTGATGTTATATATTTTTGAAAACGAACAGATGGGTAAAATCCAGTAATAAATTTTAAGTTTGGAGCCTTTTGCTGTCATGTCTGCTATTCGATGACTGAATTCGACGGAAATTCCCGAGTTATATTTCAACCAGATTAGAAATAATACCCCTATGATGCATTGTTTGAGAATTCTTTATTTTTTTCGACATATGTATATTATGTATATTGTTTGATTGACTCCACGCGATGGCGCCTTTTTAAGGTCATCGTGATCCCCGCCACAGCTTAATACAACGTTTCTGCATGGCGCCTCGCAATAAAGAAGGAAGGATATCTCTTTTTGTTGTCAATCGAAAAAAAAATGAGAAAATTTCTTTTTAACCAAGATTATAAAACCGCTGAAAGATTTTTTTTTTTTTTTTTTTTTGAGCTTAATACAAGAGTCTGGCGCGTTTTCAAATTAAAAAAAAATTTAGTAACTATGTGTGCAAATTGAATATTTTATAATTTTTTACCAAACTAGGAAAAATCCGCCATTGCACCGAAATTTTCGCGAACCCCCTTCCTGCACCTCGCGAACCCCTGGGGGTTCGCGAACCACCGGTTGGGAACCTCTGATCTAAGATAGTGCAATATCATCTCTACATTGTGTAGAATGCATTATGAGGAGTCAGAATGATTATTGATAAGTTATTAGTGAAACAGTTTGTTTCGTTTGCTGTAAGGCAATAGAAGAAAATTTTAGTGCACACTAAATTACATCTGTGCTGTGCATGTATTAAGTCAGTAAGTATCGTCTGTTATATTTTCCTGTTACTCTTATAATAAGGAAGAAGTAGCATTTTCATTTTTTTTCAAAATCATACACACTAGGTATAATCCTTGTGGGCAATTTCACCCGGCTTTTGTAAAAAATTTGGGGTCACTTTGCCCACTTGATCCATACAATAAATGGATCTTTACTTAAGAATGTATGAATGAATAATGATTAATATTAATATATATGACTTTTATATTATTTGTTTCAAACGTTACCTAAATGCCACTCTCATATAAAGGAAAACTAGGGCACCGCCAATATGTCTTATACACAAATGCTGTGCTCAAGACAAGCCATTTGTGATGTTGTTGAGCTGGGGTTAATGTTTTGGCAAGATTGTCTATTTGGCTGAAAAGCATGGGATTTCCCGAATAACTTTAGGAAATCTCAAGATACTGTTTAAAGACAAATTGTATGTAATCTGGCAATCGCCCAAGTAAAGGCGATTCCATCTGAATGAATCTAGCAGGGGAGATGGAAAAATACTGATGTTATATATTTAATACATGCGTTTTATAATGTCACTATTCATTTACTGCATTCTCTAAAATAAAACGAGGGAAAACAAAAATAATTACTATGAAAATTTCAAAAGGAAAATAAAATGTTTTCATTTCATTCAGGAATGTAAAAGCAAAATGGTGAACTCAAAACTATAAAAAAAATTTTGTAGTGAGAATATAAAATGAATATATTTTAGATTTAAAAAAATATTGCCATGGGCAAATTTTCATTTTTACAAAACTGGGGCTAAATAATAAAGAGGCAAAAGTGCATATCTGTAACAAACCAACTAACACCCCTATAAACTAATAGATAGGTCCATTTCCGCCTATAAACCGGATATTAGCCTTTCCATATAATCGATGGTCAGACAGTAAGAATATTAAACAACTTGTGGGGAAAACATGCCCGTCAGTGCTACAGGAAAGCAAGATAATTAAATTTTTGAGTGCGCTGATTAGGACATGCCTTTGTCATCAATGGATATACGGCTCATTGCTAAAGATTACTTGTCGTGAGCTGGTAGAGTGTGTGTGAAGTTCAGTAATAATCTACCAGGGGAAGATTGGTTTAAGTCATTTTTCAATCGTCCTGAAAAATAGCTTTCACAAAGTAAATGTCAAAAGATATCCCGATCAAGAGATGAGTGGAGGTTCTGAATCTATATCTTATTTCAATCATCAATATGAATCTTTGCTTACCGTCACACCCAAAAACATCCTGAGCTACGACTTATATGATCTCCTGAAACTGATCTCTGTAATGACCCAGGTGCTAAATTAACGATAGTTTGACGTGGAGTGAAGTATCCTGAAAGCAGTATACCAAAGCAATACTGTAGCAGGTACTCCAAAGGGAGTATATTTCTAATTTTTGCTAATACTATTGCTGGTGAACCTTGTTTTATAGTGTATAAAACAGAATGTTTTTCATTTTTTCCCCGATTTTCCTTTACATATCAATGTTTACATTTTTTCCCTTCATTCCTTTGTTCAATCAATATTTTTAATCAATAGACAGCGTGGTTTTCTTCACCCCTGATAAAGTTGACTTTGCCCAACAAAATATTTGAAGGAGTTTTCCTATGAAAAGTATAAGTGGGCAATGTCGCCCCTTTTAGCAGGTTTACTTTGCCCACCCAGTTTTTCAATTTTTAAAAATATATCAAGTCAGTCAAAAATGAAATGCAGTAGCGATTTCGATTCCTTTTGCCTTCCCCCAAAACACAAAATATTCATTATTCTAATATTTTAAAATCTAATTTAATATTTTTTTTTTTTTTGTGCAGCATGCACAAAAATTGACTCTAAACTTGAAAACTGGGCAATCCCACCCCGTTTTAAGGCAAGAATAATAGTGTAACTCTCGCTATAAATACACAGGGGGTTGTTCAAAATTATCTATTCAAATGTTTAGGGAATGTAAAAAACATAAACACAAACCAGAATAACATAGAAATCTGTTACCTGTAACCCCAACCTATAAAACTACTAGATGAACTACCTAAATCAAGAAATGAAAAGGTAAGAGCAAATGAAAAGAATAGTAGGGTACACCGGGGCACGTTTACGTGGATTTTTTTCAAGGAATTTTCTAAATTTTATGTTTTAACTTAGGAATTTTTAGACATTTCGGTTTTATAAAGCAGTTAATGGAATCAAAATTAGTCTATTCAGTTGTTGCTCAGTTTGTGTTTTTAACCGTTAAAAAAATATTTTTGAAGCCAAGTTGGTTGTATGAATTAATTTTGACACCTAACGTGGTTCTGTTAGTGTTTTGAACATAATGTCTTACCATCGTTAAAATAAAGCAAATTTATTACAGACTGAAGAGTGTGTAAAGTAAAAGTCTAAAGGGCATGAAAACTGCCCTACATAGTTGTAAGCTATAAGATGCGAATTCATAACTCGATTAAAAAATAAATGGTGATTTTCAAAACTAAATAGCCTGAAAATACTAAAAAGTTTTGAGACAGTTCGGAGCAAAAAAAGCGCCAGGGCACATTTAGAAGTAAGGCACAGTAAAAAACGTGCATGAAGGTGCTCAGACGTCAACGAGTGAACTTGCCCCATCTCAAAGTTTGGTTTTATCTCTAGCGTGCGAAAATATTTGATAACATTTCAGTTCATACAAATACAATTCTTAAAAAAGAATAAATTTCTACTAAATTTTATACATTTGTTCTTTCTTAACTAAGTATTATTTATGCAAAATATGCTTCAAAACGTTCAACTCAAAATTTACTCGAATTGGTAGAAAACAGATTATTCTTTCTGCATGCTAGACCAAAGTTCGACTGATGCTCAAAAACTTGTGAGGATATTTGCTAGGGAGCAGCATCAATCTGTTATGACTGTCGGCTCTCCAGTTATAATTTGTTTTTCAAAAAAGGGCAGTGCGTAAACGTGCCCCATGCGTACACGTGCCCCGGTCTACCCTAATAGTGATTGATATTTGTACAAGAACAGGGTGTGTAATGAGGCAACACATACTATTCTTAGTTAAGCAAGCTTTACAGTGACCTGAACTCATTGGGTCATTGGCGAATCCATTTTGGAATGCAAGCTTTTTCACTCATGCGCTGTACGAACCTTTGTTCCATCTGTAAGAGTCTGAAACAGTCCACCTTTCTTTTGTCAACCCGCAACAAGCTTTAAAAATCAATTTATATTCATGTGACTTACAAAATTGTGAAAAAAAAAAAAAAATAAATAAATAAAAATAAATAATTAAAAACGATGTTTCATGCAGAAAAGTTGCTTTGACATTGCTTGATTTTAGCAAACATGATTTTTCTTGTTTTCAATTGGTTTTTAAGCAAAGTCATCCGAAGATTAGCAAACCTGAGGTGAACTTAGCTATCAGTAAATTATTCCTTATTTCAAGACAAGTTAATCTGGTAATAGTGGGGGGCTATGGCATCGGTCTGTTCCTAATTTGTTTGGAATTATTTTTATGTTTTCTGCCTTCCTTAAGCAAGTATAATGTACCCATGCTAAGTAGTACCCTCTATGGTTGTCTACAAGTGGTAAATATTTCATGAGAAATCATTTTGCCTCTCAACACTGAAAGAGAGGTATACATGAGTCCGATATACTTGAAGCAGAGGTGAAAGAAATTAAGCTGTTTTGAAAAGATTTTGTTTGTTTGTGTGGATATTGGGTAACGACCCCCCAGTAATTGGCACTTTGAGAGTTTGTCCTTTAAACTTACCTCTGTTTTCATTACTTAGAAAAATGAATTCACTTGCAAATATTTTTGCATTAAAGAATGCACATCTGTGCATCTATTTAGTTCACTAAAATCAAAAATATTTGAAATGATATTTTTTATAAAAATTTACCAAAATCCCCAGTAATTGGCACCTCATACCCCAGTGTATGACACTTGTGGTCCAGTAATTGGCACATGTTAACAGAACTGGAAAATCACTTTTTTTTTTTCACTTTTAGATTACCTACAAATTTTATCAACATAAGAAGCATAATTACTGTTAATATTAAATAGGTAATTTTACATAAATTAATATTAGATCATACATCTTGACGTTAAAAAAGTATTTTATTGAAATGAAAATAAATTTGAAGTGTTGCATAGAAAAACTATCGAGATAATTGCTGTTTCATTAGTCGGTAATCAGTTTCGATTTTACGAATTATAGCTGTTTCCACAGAAAAAGGAACATTAGGAACATTGACCCGATGGATTCTAAGGGACCATAAAAAAATGAACCGATTCTCTACCGTCGTAATATCGTACTGATGGCCTAACATATTTGTTTTTTATTAATTCTCTTAAAATTTTAACAGTATATTCTGTAGGATCCAAATCAATAGTGGAACCTATACAATATAGTTGCTGAAAAAGGATCAGAAATCAAACTAGTGACATATTGCACAACACATTAGTGTTTATAGGCACATGTGCCAATTACTGGAGACTAGCAAAACTGAAGCACCAGTAAATGGCATTCATCATTATTTCAAAAATCCAAAAAGGAACAAAAATATGTTTCTACCCACTCAAAGTAACACCTTTTAACTAAACAAAACTTTTGAGAACGAAAGTTTAAAATACATTTTAAGTCGGATTTCAATGGATTAATGCGTATGCTTCCCTTAAGCCAGAGAAGAAGCTTTTGCAACAAAAATGGCCGATTTGACAAAAGCCACAATTGTTTCTCTTTTCTATGCTCTGTTACCATTTAGTAACATGAATTGAAGTTATGATCTTTAAAATAAATGTACATTCAGTTGATATATAAACTGCTACTTTTAAAAGATTGGATATGAATCTTATTTTGGGACATTTTTGTTGGAAGTGCCAATCACTGGTGACCTGCCAATTACTGGGGGTGTTACCCTACATTTTTAATTTAGAAACATAATTGTGCGTTAAGTTTGTATTATCATTGAAGAATGAAGAAGCTAAAGAATCTCTAATTTTGTACAAAATGTAGAAACTGTATCCTTCAATCATTAAGCAAGAGTTATCAGTAGTGCAATTGTTTATGTGCAATTTTATCAATAAAATTATCGACTTATCATTTGCTAATTATTTTACATAACATTTTACTTTGACCAATAAAAAAGCAATATGTGTATTTATGTATGTGTGTATGTCTCTGTTTGACTTGCATTGTGCCAAGATTGCTTAACCGTTTTCATGAAATTTGCTTACTTTTATTGCTGTGTTTTTCAACATCTGTGTGTCTAAATGTGTGGCACATTTAAAAAAAGGTCATATAAATTGTAAATTTCAACTAAAAAATTTTGAATAATTTGAAGAGAAAGAAAAAAAGGCAAAATCTGGTTATTTTTGTTATTATTTTACAACTACATTGTCATTATGAAATGGCACAGCTATAGGTGCTAAGGGGCTACTAAGCAAGCTATCCCCTGCAGAACAGCAATTTTGTACGTTTAAAAAGTCGCTTTCAAATTCGTGGTCTGGTCTCGAGCAATATATTTTGCTCTTTAGCTCTGGGCTTGAATTGAGCTGAGCCTTGGAATTTTCCTTAAAATAGAAACCTTTATATTTGCTGCTCTAATTGATTAAGAAAATGGGGTGGTTTCCTTCAGTCAAAATTACTACTTTTAGTCATTAAAATGGATAGAATGAGCAAAAAAAAAAAAAAAAAAAAACATGAACCCAGAAAATACTTTCATTCTCCCAACATTTTTTTTAAATTAATTTTTTAAAACGTCCGATTTTTCAAACAAGGCGTGGTCTTTATGATGTCACAAATGATGCACTTTGCCGCATCTTTCCACTACGTTTCCACGTTATGATAATTAAGCAGCGAATTAAAATTGCGCTCTACGCTTGCTATCAACCCTATCGTTGCCAATACACGTGAGTAAAGATGCGAATTAAATATTTTGCTCTGTCAATGGCAACACAGAATGGCAATTCATCATTTGTGATGTCATTGCCAAGAAATGTAAACAATAAAAGCTCACCGATTTAAGTAATTTTTAAAAAATATTAAACTTAAACAAATTAATTAAAAAATTGTCAGATCCTATGTTTTTAAGCATGCTCTTTCGGAAAAAGTACTTTTAAAATTTTGGAAACGACTCCATTGTCAGAAAAGAAAAGAACTGCGTTCAGCGTAGTTCGCGCTGCACGCCCAAGCGCAGCGCCAGCAACTGAACAAGTCTTTGTGAAAGACTGCTCTCTGTATAATTTCTTACAAAAGGCTTGCTACAACTTCTCAAATTACTAGTCCCAATCAGTGGTTGGAAAAACATTTTTTTTTTGTAGCGAGCTACAACTACAACTATTTTAGCACAAATGTAGTTAACTACAACTACAACTACTTTTTCCAAAATGTAGCAACTACAAACTACTTTTGAAATGTAGTCGCTACTTCGCTACTTTACAAAAAAAAAATAATAATAACATACACATACACATCATTTGAAGATTGAATGAAAAAATTTAAAAAAATTTCAGATTGATATATTGGTTTATTTGAACCTTGAATACAGAAGACCCTCGTTTTACACGGGTTTATTTTACGCGGTTTAAGATTTGACATTTTTATTTTATTTTACGCGGATGAGTTTCGGTTTTACGCGGTTTCGGCAATGCAAACAGATAAAAATTTCCCCTCTTTCAAAATCCTAACTCCTAAAGATTGCAGATTGCACGTAATAAACTGCATTTTGGCGTGCTAATAATCGAGCTTGGGCCACTGGAGACCTTTTTTGCAATTAGTCCTAGAGCTCTTTCCAGAAGTAAAGTTATTAAACTCACACAGTTCAGAACTTACTGGAAGAAGAGCTTTTAGGAGTGACAAAAAACCAACGAGGATACCGACTTCGGTGACGCATAACCAAGTACGTTCACCTTTAAAATTTTGTGCCTTTCCTAGACAATAGAAATGATCGTTCTGATTTTTTAGTGAAAGAAGATTCTATCATGGAAATGACGCAAGTGATCGCGTATGCGTTAATGCTCTGCAAAGAATTACAGAGAGAAATTCTTAATGACTGCCAAAAGACTATCATAGTCAGCTCTTCATTATAAACAGAACACGAAATCAGTTTATGTTTTCTTTATGCATGTTGTGCATAGTAATCGATATAAGTACACATTAAACATATTATACAATTAGTCATCACTGGAATGAAGTATTTTTTTATCTACAGAACCTAACCCTATTTTAACACTACTATTAGGTTTCAATTTACGCGGTTTCGATTTACGCGGCATTTCCGTGGAACGTAACCCCCGCGTAAAAAGGAGGGTCAAATGTATTGCTATAAATTATATATTCTTTCTTGCCTTTACTGAAACGATTCGTCAATCCAAACATTTTTTTACCATTTGCACGAATATTCCCTGCAAGAAAGGATTTAAAAGTGGTAGGAATTCAACCTTCAAATTTTTAATCCTTTCCCGACAGCAGGCTAGGAGTCAATTACGAGGGAATGTAGTCGATTACGATTATGATTACGGGCCCAAAAAAAGGGGGATTACAATTACGATTACGAATATAATCCTCTGGCAAAACGTAATTACGATTACAGCAACTATCCGATTATGTAGAAAATGTAATCGATTACGATTATAATATGCCGATTACGATTTTGATTACGATTACAGGCTAATATTATAATGTATATATATCACTCATTTGCATCAACATTGTGATAGTTGAAAATTATGATTTTTGATTCAATATTAAAGAGATAATTGCAACTACCGTGTAGTATTAACTTAAAAATTATTTATTTTATATTATTGAGCTGTTGCAGGAAAGGAGCCTTATATGAAAGATAAAAAAAAACAACATCTAGAAAATTCAAATTGTGTACATTACATAATGCTACAACGACTGTACAGGTATAGGCACACTCTTATTCAAATGTATACACACTGCTTATTGTTTTTGACTCGGCTGTTCATTATTATTTTGCCATTGCAGTAGTTCTACCTTAGCCCTGGCTTAAGGGCAATGGCTTACTGCTAAACTGCTGAACATTTTAGAGCTTTTTATTTCTGAAAATTGCGTGGTATATTTCAGCATTGTATTCTCAATTATTTAGTATATTATTAGTTACTTTAAAATGCAGCTATTTAAAAAAAAAAAAGAACCTTATATGGGGCAATGTTATAAAATACTCAGAAAATGTAATAACTAAAAGATACGGACTTAAACAATTGAAAATTAAAAAAAAAGGATAAATGCATTTAAGTGTAATTAATACTTCAAAGATGTCTGTTTTTTTTTGTTTTTTTTTTTTTTTTTTTTAAATTTATTCATTTTTTTTCCCTCTCTCATTCTTTGAGAAGTGAAAAAATTTCCAGCAATGCTAAACAATCATTGAATTGGAGCAGATGACGCAGAAGTGAAAAAATACTTGGGTAGTATTATTTTTAGCAAAAGGATACTTATGAGTGTTAGACCCCTACAACTCTACAGGATCAATTTTATGATCATTTGATAAGCTATTTGCATATGCTTTGATTTCATTCTTGAATCAATCACGTACTAAAGAAATTGCACTTTTACAAGTACTAAAAGGTTTCAACTTAACACTCAAAAAAATATAAGATTGGGCATAACATGTTTTGCTATGATTTCTTTTTTTTTTTTGTCATACAGGTTTTTTTTTTTTTTTTGCATAAATGAGTTTTTTATAATAATATTTATACATCGCAGTTTTAATGCAGCAGTGAAGTTCAATTTTTCTCACTTTAAAAATGTGGCTTAAAAAATAATAAAATTTCAAAATTTGTGTTAATTCCTTGATACAATAAAACGTAAACAAACTTTATAAAATCTGTCAATGCAAACTTTTTACTTTCATACATACGGATCAATTAGAGATAATATCAGTTGTAAACATATAAACATACATTTAAGATGAAACTATGCGAGGAATTGTTTTGAAAACATACAAAAAAAATCTCATTCACCAGGGTTTGGATTAGATGTCATGTAGTAAAAAATAAATGCAATACGTGTAAAAGGCAAGAGAGTTTAAAGAATCACTGAGAAACAAATGCAAATTCGATTTTCTTTTGACAAAATCTTTTTTCAGTCATTGACTATTTTCTCATGAAAGTATAAAAAAACCAAAAGCTTTTTGTTGCGCAAAACTTAGTTGTACTTTTGATATCATTGTACTTTTTCTGCTAAAATACGATTTTGAGGCTGCAATGTGCTTCGCTTGATTGCCTAACATTGACAGATGAAAGGGAAACTGATGAATGACCAATTGGAAGGATTTCGGAAGACGTTCCCAGGAAGCCCTGAAACGCAAAAAGGCCCACAGGGTACTAATTGTACTAAACACTTAAAATAGGGCTCGATTTATAACTCTCGTTTGCAAACAGGGACGAGTGGGAACGAGCACTGAATAGTACATTAAAGAAGTCGTTTTCTATGTTACTATTGAACTATGTTATCTTTTTATACATTAGTAAAAGCGCAGCTTTAATGTTTTCACTTTTAGAAAGTCAAGATTACAAGGGGAAATTACGGATTATTTTACTTAGATTGCAGTTACGATTACGCATGAAAATCCTGATTATGATTTTGATTACGATTACGGCATTATCCCATCGACAGATTACGATTATGATTACGCAAAAACGTAATCGATTACTCAGATTACGATTACGTAATCGGCGATTACGCCAAGCCTGCCCGACAGTAAATAGTATTTCATTCAAGAAGTGTAACTCGGCTACTTGAAATTGAGATAAATCCAGTCTTAATTTGATTTAAATTTTATATAGACATACATAAACATAGAATTGATTTAGATGATGAAAATCATCTTTTAAACGAAAGAGAAAAACTTTAATTTTCATTATATGAGTTAATTTAAAAGGAACTTATATTTCATAGGAATTAATTGCTTTTGCACATCAACCTAGGGTTCCGAACCTGGACACCATCTCTTTTCTTACGCCCCTGATAAAATGAAATAAAATCATTTTTCAATTTTACCGAATAATCTCAAAAACTCACAACATTTAGTAATTGACTTTTAATATGTTAATATATCAACATTTAATCAGTAAAAAAGAAAAATAAAGAAATAGGGAAAATATCCCAAACGGTACTATTAATTATCCGAAACATGAAACATAACTAAAAATGCTTATTTACTTCAATGTGCAATTTTTAACAACAGTGGTCTCGGCTACAACGCAATTCGACAAACGCGA
Organism: Uloborus diversus; assembly: GCF_026930045.1. Lineage (NCBI taxonomy): Eukaryota > Metazoa > Arthropoda > Arachnida > Araneae > Uloboridae > Uloborus > Uloborus diversus. The sequence goes on along the minus strand of NC_072732.1, from coordinate 107,511,913 downwards.
AATGTCTATATAGCGAGTTTTACTCGAGAAACGAATTTTGCAGCTGACGCGAATTCCTCACCCGCAACATGAAAATTTTCGGAGCGGAAGCGCAGGGCTTATATGACCTTCTTTCTTGGGTATTAAATATTAGTTTCGTGAATGGAATTTCCTTTTAACATCACTGAAAGCCAAAATTCCCCGCACCGTACTAGTCGAAACAGATTGTTAACGTACAAATCGCCGCATTATTTTCGTTCTAAATATGAAGTTGATGAAACATAATTTCACAAAGCTGGCTGTTTATCTAAAGTTTGGAACGCATCCCTCGCGTAAGTTGAGATCCGACTGTATGTGCAAATGGAATTGATACTGAAAGCATTTTGCTTAAGGGGCAAAGTTTGCATGAAAGGGAAAAACTTCGTTTTTTTCTATCTAAGTCATGCTCTATTCAAGGCGAATATTGGGAAAATGTGTAAGTTTCTATGCCAAACAAACTAATGGCGTCAAACAGATAGAACGCGTGGCGTCAAAAAAATATATCAGAGGTCAGCTTGTATATTTCAGTCTTACGAATCTGATTGGTGCAAGTTTTACTCGCGTAAGACTTGCACCAGTCAGATTCGTTTGAAAACGCGTTTTTTTTTTTTTTTTTTTTGAAACTTTATTCAAAAGTAGTTTTTAGAAATCACTACAAACTACTTTTTTTTTGTAGCGAACTACTCGCTACTCTACTTTTTTTTTTTAAAGTAGTGCGCTACACTACAAACTACTGAAAACTGTAGCTACTACAGTAGCGTCGCTACTTGTAGCGCGCTACTTCCAACCACTGGTCCCAATTTAAATATGTGATTGGTGATTCAAACTCTGCCTGGTCTTAAAGTCTGCCGAAATTTTAAGAAAAGTCACCAAATTTAAAGAGTTGGCGTGAAATGGAAACTATTATGTGACTTCACCGTCTACATCATAGACTAATAATAAGATACTGCATAAAGTTATTACTTTTTAAAATAACTTAACATTAGCGCCTTAAGGGGAAATTCAAGGCAAATGTAAATCCCGAACTTATAGAGGCGAATTTGCTTCAAACAATCTTAGTTGGAAAAAGTTTTTGAAGAGCAAGTATAGAAAATATCTTTTTGATTCGAACATTTTCCCGTTCAATTTTGAACAGTACAAGTCCTTTAAAATTTTTGCTTACGGGGAAACTAAAAGTCAATATAAATCCCGAATTTAAAGGCGGATTTGTTTAAAACAAATTGTTTTGGAAATAGCTCTTGATGGGATCAATTCCGGACTCCCACTCCTAGAATTTTAGGACCGTCGACTTCTGTACCCGAAAATTAGTCGAACTCCGACTCCTGGACTCCAACTCTGGCTCCGTAGCTTTGGCAAAAATTTAGAAACGGAAGTAAAATGATGTGACCCCTACTCTAGGAATTTTAGTCTTCGACTGCGACTCCGATTTTTTTGTTTGAAAATAAGTCCAACTTCGAATCCACAAACATTGGCAGAGTTGCTGACTTTTGAGAGAAAGTGACCGATTCCGACTCCGAGTGCTGAATTAAAAATCTTCGACTCCTGACTCTGACTCCTAAATCCCAAAATAAGATTGACTCCGACTCCGCAGTCATGGTCTTTACTGTGAAATAATTATTGTTGATATGATTTGTTTTTATTTTTAACCGACTTCAAAAAAGGAGGTTATGATTTCGTATTGCGGCTTTTTATGTATGTTTTCGTGTTACTTCAAGAATACTGGACCGATTTGAAAAATTCTTTTTTTGTTTGGAAGAGTATGCTTTCCAGATGGTCCCATGTTATTTTGTCTGGATCTGACGAGGGGTCTCGGAGAAATCTAAGAAACTTTAAATTTTATACGTTGTGGCTACGTAGACCATCAGCTTTCGTCGGCTGCGTGATACGTCACAGGAGGTCACGTGGTTTGGCGTGAACTGTGCATTTTTTTCGACGAAGGAATCTTGACTTGAACAATATTTAATTCTCACGCATCGGGATGTTTGATTTTCACGGCGACCGCATGACTGTTAATTTTAATTATAGTCTTGCTAATGTATTTATTGCTTATGTAGTGAATCAGTAGATTAGATGTATTTTGCTACGAAAATAGTTGGATTAATTAATTTACTATAAAATTCTTTTTGCTAATAAATATTTTCATTTAGTCATTAAAGTTTGTTTTTTTAAATAAAACAGTTTTGAAATATATTTAGTGTTCAACTCAAATTGAAGTCTAAAATCGAAAGACGATTATATTTATATTCCTTAATAAATATATCGTAACTGGAGTCCGATTTCTGAAGTTTGACAAGTATTTTAGATTTAATATTTCAAGACGGCGTCAGTTTAATTTACAGTTATAGCAATACTTATTAACAGACTTCGTTGGAATTTTTTATGTACTATGCTCCCGATTACTAGAAGACGCCTGGACCGATTAGGAAAATTCCTTTTCTGTTTGAAACAGTATATTTCTCCCGGTAGTCTAATGGTCTTCAAGTCCGGGTATCAGGGATCCTGGAGAAATCGAGTTCACTCTTCAAATTTCATACTCGCGCTCTATTGTTTGTAACTTCATAGCGTCTCACTTAAAAAAACGATTTTTATGTGTTTTTTTTTTTTTAAGGATAGGAGGGATGTAACTTAGGTCCCAAACCTTTGCTTCACCATATTTGTTCTTTAGAAAAAAGTTATGGGCAAAAAACAATAAACATCATTCAATTTCAATATCAAACGATTAAATATAAAATCCATTGTTAGTGAAAGTGCCATAAAACAAAGTACTTTCTTTACTCAGTGTTACAGAAAGTACCATAAAACATTAATATTAATATTAATCAGGGTTGCCCGCTTAAGTGCGGAGGTAGGGGGGGGGGGTTGAGGGGTATTTTTCCTTTTTTGGAGGCTCTTGCTTTGGGGGAGTCCCCCCCCCTAAATATTTCCCTTGTATTAATCATTAGTCATATCGCAAATTGTGAATAAAGACTTCTTTGAAACAAACAGGAAATTCATTTGGTATCATTGCTCTAGTAGTATTTTGATCTTCATATATACAACATCACAGTAGATACTTTGTTTTTAGTGTGGTGTTGATCTATAACGGGGCCAAGTAAAGAGAAGTGTGACTTTTTCACGAGTTACGTGACACGCATTATTGTGAAATATAAAATAGTTACGAAAACCATTGACATTAAAATTGCTCTATTTAAATTAGCGCACAAATAAATCCTAAAGAGGAACTAAGATCAGTTTTTAGTGCCAATCGTATAAAATGTTATGCGCAATAAGATTTTTTCTTTAACTAACTTCAAAAAAGACGTTCTCAATTCGTCGGAATCTTTTTATGTATGTCCCCGTAAACTCAAACGCGCATTAACCAATTTGGAAAATTCTCACTCGAGATGTACGTAAGGAGTGTACTACATACTCTACCCTACGTACTTATTTTATATTTACACCGCTAAAAGACAAAAAATAAATACGGGGCCTCCTAACGTAACTGAGTAGGTTTAGATTTAAAGGCTAATTTCGCGTTTAGTTATATTTGTGTTCAACTCAGGTGGGTTGTCAAATACGTTAGGTGGTAACTTTTAGGAGGCTCTGACTTCAAAAGGTTATTCAAAATTAAGAGATCGCATATAATTAGTTAGCTATTAAAATAATTCATGGTATAGTAATTAAAATCAGTTTATTTTATAATTGGGTGTTCAGTTTAGTTGATTTTTGTTGTGGAATTGTAAAATAAATTTGATTTATACGTTTGGGTAGGAAAGCGTATATAAGTATGACCCGTTATTTTTAACTTTTTAGATCCTCTTTGTTTTTTGAAGTCGGTTCTTTTTTTATTTAAAAATAATTTTCACTCTAACGTTTTTATTTATGTATTCAGTTTTTACCGGGGAAATTCGGAGTCCTTTATGTTATAACATAAAGATATAAGCGCAGACAACTTTTTTTAAACATAAGCGAAATTGAGTGGGGCAACAAAAATTTTTCAAATTGTGTTAAGCCTAATCCAATTGGAAATCACTCAATGAAATTTAAAAAAAAACTTTCTGGCAGCACGTTCTTTTTTTTTTCTTTCAATTAAAATATCAATTCAAATGTGTTACTCTTTCTGCATGAATGCTAATAGCTTTGAGTCATACTAAAACATCTTTTTTCATGGATAAAGCTTTGAAAAGCATTCAAGACATGAACAGAAACGAAATCTACGGTTTGTTCACATTCATATCGGATATTAGAAAGTGCATTTCTAAAGAAGAGGAACTGAAACGGATTAACTATGAATTAGCTAACATCAGATCCAAATTTTCAGGTGCAAGAGCAATAAGTGGTTATCACAAAAAGAAATACGTTTGTAAGTTGCTGTTTATGTTTCTGCTCGGTTATGATATCGACATTGGCCATATTGAGGCAATTAATTTGCTTAGTTCTAACAAGTACAGCGAAAAACAGATTGGATATTTATTTGTATCTGTTCTTTTGAACGATAAATCAAATATGATGTCAATGGTTTTGAAATCAGTTAAAAATGATTTGATGACTCTGGGTTCAATTCATCAAAATCTAGCGTTGCAGTATATAGCTAACACAGCCAGCAAGAATACGGCAGATACTATGGGATTCACCGTGTTGAAACTTCTCTTATCTGGTGAAACAGAAGATTTTGTGAAGCAAAGCGCTGCTTTGTCTTTGGCAAGGCTTTTCGAATTTAACTCGGATATAATTTCCGATTATTCGGATATAGATCGAATCATCAACTGCCTCAACAGCACCAATTTGGGTCTAGTTACTGCTGTGGTGAGTTTATTGGAAGTTCTAGTGAAATCGAAGGTAAAGGAGTGCGAAAAGTGTATGTTGCTTGCTGTCTCTAGATTGAATAAGATTGTTAAAACCTCAGCTTTAGATCTGGGCGATTATTCATATTATCTTATTTCTGCTCCTTGGTTGTGTGTCAAATTACTAAGATTGATACAACAGTTTCCGGTTCCATCTGATCCTACATTGAAAGCCCATCTTTATGAATGTCTGGGCAGAATTTTGAGCAGCACCCAAGATCCGCTAAAATCAAAAAAACCTGAGCATATGTACTCAAAAAATGCAATTGTGTTCGAAGCTATAGCCTTGATTTTTCAGTTTGAATTCGATTGGAACCTTACTAAGAAAGCTTGTGACGTCATCGGTAATTTTATGCATCACCGTGAAATTAATCTGAGAGTTTTGGCTCTCGAAACCATATCCTTATATTCGAAGTCTGAGTTATGCAAACAGCAATTACGTAAGCATATAAAAACTGTGATAAATTTTCTAAACCTCGAATCGGATACCTATATTCAGCAACGGGCATCTGATTTACTTTATGTTCTTTGCAACAAATCTAATGTTGAACCCATTGTCGACGAATTGCTGTGCTTCTTGGAAACTGCGGATTATTCGATTAGAGAAGAAACAGTGCTAAAGATTGCAGTTATGGTCGAGAATTTTTGTACTGACTATAAATGGTATTTTGACGTGATATTAAAATTGATAAAAATGGCTAACGAGCATGTCAGTGATGAAGTGTGGTATAAACTGATAAACACTGTGATTGGACAGAGTGAAATACAAGCACATGCTGCTTTCGCCGTTTTTAAGGAAATAGAGGCTGGTGCATGCAATGAAGCTATAATAAAAATATCTGCGTACATATTGGGAGAATTTGGAAATCTAATTGCTGCTAATGTGAGATCTTCTCCTCTTACACAATTGAAGTTGCTCCATTCCCATTTCGAAACTTACTCTCTATCTACCAGAGCCTTATTGCTTACGACATACATGAAATTCATCAACCTTTTCCCGTGGATGAAGAGTCAGATTCAATCTATATTCAGAAGTAAAACTATTATTCAAAGCCGCGATACTGAAATTCAGCAGAGAGGTGTGGAATATCTGAAGCTTAGTCAAGTCGTTGGCGCAGGTTGCTTGGCTACCGTCTTTGAAGAAATACCGCCTATGAAAGCTCAGTCTGTTGCTCTCTTTGCTTTGAAACGGAAGAAGTCGGTCGTGTTTCAGAACTCATCACGAAGGGTTAAAGAATCTGCAGTGCCTCAACGTTCTACCACAGGAGAGGTAAAATTGCCGGAAGAACGGGAATCTGTTTTCAAAAGGTCTTATACTAGTGCAAATTCTAATGCTACGCAAAGCTCATTGGAGTGCTCATTGATAGACCTCTCGCCAAATAAAACACCTTATAATATGTCAGTTCCGAAGGAAAATTTCCTTGAACAACTAGTTTACGAAAAAAATGGAGTTTTGTACGAAAACGACTGTATACGCGTGCTTCTGGAAAGCACGTTCAGTGGCCATTCGGGAAAAATTAAACTGACTTACAAAAACAAAACCCATTTCAGATTACATAAATTCAGAGCCGCAACTCAGTCGTTTGACTTGCAAGATAAACTGACGGTGACACTACTACAATGCTATTCAATCATTGAATCTGACTGTGAAATCCAACAAACCGTCATTGCTACATGTCTGAAGGAATACAGCGGGAGCCCCGATTTCATATTTAGTTTCAAAGTGGAAGACATTCCTTACGAAATCAAGTGGAAATTACCAGTAACTCTGAATAAATTCCTCAACCCTCTTTCGCTCGATGCTGCTGGTTTCAGCTATCATTGGCGAGAGTTAAGCAATCCCGTGTTTGACGTGCAGAAAGTTTTTCTGGCTAAATGTTTTATGCCAAAAAGGGATGTTGAAAACAAGCTGATAAGTTTCGGTTTCGCTGTTCTCCCGAAAGGGGGTGAAAATCAAGAATGTATAACGTGTGCTGGAAAATTTTTCACTCGTCATGGGTATTATATATGTCTTCTGCGAATCCAAACGAGTGACCAAGATACGGTGTACAGAGCAAACGTTAGGTCAAGAAAAAGAAATATTTGTAACGAAATTTTGGAGCTTTTACGATACATTTTTTAGCATAGCAAGTTTCCCTCTTTAACTTTTTCAGATTTCGTTTTGCGGCTTAAAAAAGCAAAGTTTTTTTTTTTTTTTTTTTTTTTTTTTTTTTTTTTTTTTTTGTGGCGTGAGTGACAAAAAGAAAACATAAAAATGATGACTTTCCTCCAAGTTTGGGACTGTAAAATCTTCTGAGAATGTTCAGTTTTTTGGTTTTATTTGTATAAAATCCATTTCTTCAAAAAGACACGCCCTGAAATATTTCCTTGTGTCAGATACAAGAAATTAGTAAAGAATGTCATTTTCAAAATGTTTAAAAGTTTTTTTTATACATTTCAGTTGAAGCAAAATTTGCCTTGCTACTTCAACTTTTAAGGAACTCATTTTTTAACTTCTGCTTTTCAGAAAAACTTGGGAAATATTCGAAATTGACTGAGAGAACGAAAAGAAAAATGACCCTTTGGATATCTGATGTATAAATAAAGCTTTCATAGTTTTCAATTATGTTGGTAATGGTTTTTTTAATATTTTTACTAGCTCACTTTATATGACTGACTAGCATTCCCGTACCCGGCATTGCTCGATTAATGGAATTAGCAGGAGATAAGTGTTTGGTGCACCTAGTAACTAAAATCTCCTATAATAATTACTTATTACCTATATTTTTCTAATTTTGGGAGGATCTCGGGGCCCCTGGACTCCTTATATATATGCCCTTGGCCTAAACCGATCCTTAACTGTCATTAACGATCATTTTAAAGTATTGATTTTCTTTCAAAACGCAGACCATCCACATTTTATTGTTATGCCTGTGTGTTTAAGCAAGAACTTCTTCGTATACAACATTTTTGGGTTTTTTTTTCTGGTGCTAAAATTATTAAACTGCCTTGATGAACCGACTCTGGAGCAAGCTACATAAAATTGGCCGTGTGAAAAACAGTCTTCTCTTAAATCGATCCCTGCTACTTTTAACGTCTGCCCTTGCGACTTATTAATGGTTATTGCAAAGCAAACTTTTACAGGAAACTGCACTCTTCTAAATTCAAAAGGATAGTCCGACGGAATTAATGGAATGCGGGGTATAAAAACCAACTCTCCTCGAGCACATTCAGTCATTATCGTAGCTTCGATTACATACTTATTAAGTCTAATCACTTGTAGTCTGGTGCCATTGCATAACTTTGGTGGACAAAGGTTTCGTAGTAGCATTACTGGTGTTCCAGCTTTCAGGTGAAGTAGGTGAGGTGGAAAACCTGGAGGGTCTAAGGTATTAAGAAACTCTTTTGGATACTGCACTGCATCATCACGATTTGTTGTTGTATCAAAAGATTTGTAGTAAATATCTTCTCCACTAAACGACTTTAATAAGATGCTGTTGACTTCTGCGGCTGTATCATTTTTTGGAGATAAGATGGCACGCTCGCACAACCATTCAATGGGCTTTTTTTTATATCAGCAACATCAGGATAAATCTTGGCGATGAGATCTGGCAATTCCGTGACTACCGTAGCGAGTGCGTTGGGTATAATAATTTTGCCAGCACATTCAGGATATAATCCGTCTCCTATTTTAAGGAGAAGATTAGAAAACAATTCCGCAGACGCATCTCCATGTAAATGAACTCTCATATTCTTACTCAAACGAAGTTTCTGCACTTTAGGCCATAGATACGACGATTTGCATGCGTTAACTTCATTTGCACGTATTCCTCTAGGTACAACCGGTAATGTTTGCCGAAAATCTCCTGCTAGTAGAACAGTTACTCCACCCATTACTTCCTCAGAATTTCTTAGATCTTTGAGAGTTGCATTAAGAGCCTAGAATCCTGCTTTATGAGCCATAGTACTCTCATCCCAGATAATGAGTTTACAATCACGTAAAACCTTAGCCAAATTACTCTGTTTTTTAATATTGCACGTTGGATTCTCTGAGTAACTGAGGTTAAGGGGTAATCTAAAAGCAGAATGAGCTGTCTTTCCACCCTCCAATAACGTTGCAGCTATTCCAGATGATGCAGTTGCCAAGGCAATGCCTTTATTGCTTCTGACCTTTGAAAGAAGTAAATTGAAGAGAAATGTTTTTCCAGTGCCACCAGGTGAATCTAAGAAAAATATTTGGCCTGTACCAGACTCGAGGCTGTTGAGGACCTTTTGAGATACGCTGGACTGTTCGCCTGTTAGAGAGACTTCTGCATTATGTACTTTTTTCTTCAAATCTTCACGATTAAAATTTGTTTCTCGCATGTATTCTCTGTTTTGCAAATTAGTCTCAAATCGCTCATGCTGAGGTAAACCATAATCCATTAAGCGCTAACCTCCCAGAGTCTGAACACTGTCTTCAATCAGAATCAAGCATTGATTGTACGTTTTGTCCTTAGTTGAAAGAGCGGAGTCTGGCAGTTGTCTTTCATGCTGAAACTGGATGTCTTCTGAAAAACTGTCCTTGTACTTTTCCCAAAGGCTTCGTGGATCAGAGGGATGACAAAATACCAAGATCACTGAAAAAAGTTCTCGCAGTTTGAATGATGAGCTGCTTAAAATAGCTTCCTCAATAGTGTATTGCCACTGTTTATCATCCTCGAGCAATCCCATTGCCATGCATGCAGCTTTGAATGTAGGGTATTCAACATTGCTTACAGTTTTTAAATAAGAAAAAGATGTTGGGCCTCTGACATGATGGAGGAGGAGGCGTAGGTGGTAACACTCAACATTGTTAGGATGAATTGTGTAAACGTGTCCTAAAGCAGAATCTTTCTTTATCCCTGGCTATTGATCAATATTCTCTCCACGCCTACGTCTTGTAAACTTCTTACTCTGTTGCCACACATAATACGAAGGAACTTCAACATACAGAAGTGTTCTGGCAAACTCGTCAATTTTGCAAAGGTTGAAGAATGCCGAAAGTGTTGTCTCTGGAGGTTTTACAACTTTGTTATGAATATTATGTGCGGTGAAGCAAACACGTTGGCCATTTTCCAGATGCACAGCAAGATGAATTACTGCAGGGTATCTCTCATGAATAGGAAATCCCAATATTTTCCACACTGCTTCTGAACTGCTGATATATCTGCCAGATTCGTATATCTCTATCTCATCAATATCTTTATCATTCTTTAAAATGAAGGCTGCTTGATCATTTCCTTTAGTGATGTATTTACAAACATACTTTATGTATTTTACGGAATTCGTTATCTCAACATTAATATGAGATTCAAAAGTACGCAACAAAACGGGATTGTATGCTTGCTTAATTTTTTTTTCTAATTTTGGGAGGGTCCCGGAACCCTGGACTCCTTATATATATGCCATGGCCTAAACCGATCCTTAACTGTCATTAACGATCATTTTAAAGTATTGATTTTCTTTGAAAACGCAGACCATCCACATTTTATTGTTATGCCTGTGTGTTTAAGCAAGAACTTCTTTGTATACAATATTTTTGGTTTTTTTTTCTGGTGCTGAAATTATTAAACTGCTTGAAGAACTGACTCTGGAGCAAGCTACATAAAATTGGCCGTGTGAAAAACAGTCTTCTCTTAAATCGATCCCCGCTACTTTTAACGTCTGCCCTTACGACTTATTAATGGTTATTGCAAAGCAAACTTTTACAGGAAACTGCACTCTTCTAAATTCAAAAGGATAGTCCGACGGAATTAATGGAATGCGGGGTATTAAAACCAACTCTCCTCGAGCACATCCAGTCATTATCGTAGCTTCGATAACATACTTATTAAGTCTAATCACTTGTAGTCTGGTGCCATTGCATAACTTTGGTGGACAAAGGTTTCGTAGTAGCATTACTGGTGTTCCAGCTTTCAGGTAAAGTAGGTGAGGTGGAAAACCTGGAGGGTCTAAGGTATTAAGAAACTCTTACGGATACTGCACTGCATCATCACGATTTGTTGTTGTATCAAAAGATTTGTAGTAAATATCTTCTCCACTAAACGACTTTAATAAGATGCTGTTGACTTCTGCGGCTGTATCATTTTTTGGAGATAAGATGGCACGCTCGCATAACTATTCAATGGGCTTATTTTTTATATCAGCAACATTAGGATAAATCTTGGCGATGAGATCTGGCAATTCCGTGACTACCGTAGCGAGTGCGTGGGGTATATTAATTTTGCCAGCACATTCAGGATATAATCCGTCTCCTATTTTAAGGAGAAGATTAGAAAACAATTCCGCTGACGCATCTCCATGTAAATGAACTCTCATATTCTTACTCAGACGAAGTTTCTGCACTTTAGGCCACAGATACGACGATTTGATGCATGCGTTAACTTCATTTGCACGTGTTCCTCTTTAGGTACAACCGGTAATGTTTGCCGAAAATCTCCTGCTAGTAGAACAGTTACTCCACCCATTACTTCCTCAGAATTTCTTAGATCTTTGAGAGTTGCATTAAGAGCCTCGAATCCTGCTTTATGAGCCATAGTACTCTCATCCCAGATAATAAGTTTACAATCACGTAAAACCTTAGCCAAATTACTCTGTTTTTTAATATTGCAGGTTGGATTCTCTGAGTAATTGAGGTTAAGGGGTAATCTAAAAGCAGAATGAGCTGTCTTTCCACCCTCCAATAACGTTGCAGCTATTCCAGATGATGCAGTTGCCAAGGCAATGCCTTTATTATTTCTGACCTTTGAAAGAAGTAAATTTAAGAGAAATGTTTTTCCAGTTCCACCAGGTGAATCTAAGAAAAATATATGGCCTGTACCAGACTCGAGGCTGTTGAGAACCTTTTGATATACGCTGGACTGTTCGCCTGTTAGAGAGGCTTCAGCATTATGTACTTTTTTCTTCAAATCTTCAAGATCAAAATTTGTTTCTCGCATGTACTCTCTGTTTTGCAAATTAGTCTCAAATCGCTCAGGCTGAGGTAAACCATAATCCATTAAGCACTGACCTCCCAGAGTCTGAACAGTGTCTTCAATCAGAATCAAGCATTGGTTGTACGCTTTGTCCTTAGTTGAAAGAGCGGAGTCTTGCAGTTGTCTTTCATGCTGAAACTGGATGTCTTCTGAAAAGCTGTCCTTGTACTTTTCCCAAAGGCTTCGTGGATCAGAGGGATGACAAAATACCAAGATCACTGAAAAAAGTTCTCGCAGTTTGAGTGATGAGCTGCTTAAAATAGCTTCCTCAATAGTGTATTGCCACTGTTTATCATCCTCGAGCAATCCCATTGCCATGCATGCAGCTTTGAATGTAGGGTATTCAACATTGCTTACAGTTTTTAAATAAGAAAAAGATGTTGGACCTCTAACATGATGGAGGAGGAGGCGTAGGTGGTAACACTCAACATTGTTAGGATGAATTGTGTAAAAGCGTCCTAAAGCAGAATCTTTCTTTATCCCTGGCCATTGATCAATATTCTCTCCACGCCTACGTCTTGTAAACTTTTTACTCTGTTGCCACACATAATACGAAGGAACTTCAACATACAGAAGTGTTCTGGCAAACTCATCAATTTTGCAAAGGTTGAAGAATGCCGAAAGTGTTGTCTCTGGAGGTTTTACAACTTTGTTATGAATATTATGTGCGGTGAAGTAAACACGTTGGCCATTTTCCAGATGCACAGCAAGATGAATTACTGCAGGGTATCTCTCATGAATAGGAAATCCCAATATTTTCCACACTGCTTCTGAACTGCTGATATATCTGCCAGATTCGTATATCTCTATCTCATCAATATCTTTATCATTCTTTAAAATGAAGGCTGCTTGATCATTTCCTTTAGTGATGTATTTGCAAACATACTTTATGGATTTTACGGAATTCGTTATCTCAACATTGATATGAGATTCAAAAGTACGCAACAAAACGGGATTGTATGGTACAACCCATCTGTTATCTAACTGAAATCCTTTAAGATTAACTGTGAAACCACCGTCCTCTATAGTTCTCCTACGATACAAAGGATAACCATCTTGTCCCCTCTGCGTTTCTTGGACGAAAGGGCGAGGATATCGTTTTGTGCAGCAACCATCTTTCATGCAGGGAGAAAATGTATTTACACTTCCGCATGGCCCATGAATCATATTAGCCTTAACAATATCAGAGAGAAGGGGATCACGATCAACATCTGGAATTTCAGCACACACAACTTTATCAACCATATCAGCAGTAATGGCTTCTTCCAGCCACAGCAGGCAATGAATATGGGGCAACCCTCGTTTTTGCCACTCTACAGATAACATGTGACACCGAACTTTACCAAAAACTTGTCCTTTAACTATAAGATCCATAAACTCCTTCACTTTCATATGGAAAACTCTCGCAATGATGTCATGACGTTGATAATGCTTCTGTCCGGGATACAATTCTCGCTGCATCTCTTTCCATTTTGGGTTACACGTGAAAGTTATAAATAAATCTGAACTTCCATAATGACGTACATATGACATGGCATCTTGAGCTCGTTCGTGCATGTAACGGGGTCCACCGATAAACGATGATGGTAATACCACTTTCTGTCCTATTTGATCAGCGTCATACCTTCCTACTTCATCTCTTAAATGAATGTATTCCTCTGATCTCAGTTTGCTTTGATTGTATTTGAGAAAATTCAGTTTTTCAGTTTCTATCTTAGCATACTCATCAACTAAGAATTGACTTAGAAGAGCACAGTAGCGTAGCAGATAATTTTCTTCTGTATCTCATAACATTATACGCCAAGAATAAAACTGAGCTGCAGAAACAGTTTTCTTGACAGGTAATTTAGTAGTAGGCCCCAACTTATCAGCAGTATCTTGCTGAAGTACATCAACTGAATATCCATCTTCCCCATAGCAAAACATGAGAGGATATTGCAGGGCATCATATGCCCTATGGAGTTCGCTTATTCGTTGCTGTTTTGCATTGCGGCTTTCAAGGATGATGTCTCTCTGCTGAAACTGCTGTCCTACAATCACCAGAGCCACCTCGTTGGCTGATGGTGCATTGAAACGTCCTTTATGTGCATTGGCAGGCATACGATCTGCGTGAATCACTACTTGAAAATTTCGACACTGAAGTGGCACCTTATCTAACGCAGTTTTTAAGTCCTTGATGTAATTATTTACTTCATGCAGCATATGTTGAAGTTGCTTTACCAAGTCTGGCTTGACACCAGGATAGTTGTGTGACCTTATGTGAGCTTCTTTTTCATCATCACCTACGAAATATATCTGTAAGAATTAAGCCTGTTGCTCTGTTTCTGGGAGCAAACTTCCACACAAATGATAAACTTGTCCTTGAACTTTGAATGTTGGCATGAAACCAGTCTCCTTAATTTGCTTGGCTCCAAACGATGTCATTTGAAAACATCCGTTGTACTGCCGAATACGATCAATAAAATGGCGGTGATCTGGATGGTGGCCCATGAGCAAACTATACAGTGGTTCTGGTGGAGGTGGTAGTGGTGGAAGCTGTACTTTACCCCCGCTGCAGCACAAACCTGGGCTTTCACGTTTGAACTTTTTTGCATGGCACACTGGGCATTTATTGTCCATAGTACCAATTTCATTTTCATATTCTATATTACAATCATATGCAAAACCTGATTAGGTTTTCGTGTTCCATGGACGTAAACGGCGTTCAGTTCGTAAACCAGGATTTTGTTCCTCATAATTTTTTTGAGCAGATCTCTGAGCTTCTGGGTGATTTTTTTTATATTTTTTGACTGATGCAGCTAAAGCTTCTGGGTGACTTGTTTGATATTTCTTGACAGCAGCAGCTAAAGCTTCTGGGTGACTTGTTTGATATTTCTTGACAGCAGCAGATAAAGCTTCTGGGTGGCTTGTTTGATATTTCTTCACAGCAGCAGCTAAAGTTTCTAGGTGACTTTGTTGATATTTTTTGACTGCAGTTTTCAACTGCTTTTTACGTGTAGCATTTGAAAATCTGGCTCGTCTTTTTTTTCCTTTTTTCCTTAGTGTTTTCAAAATCAGTGGTATTATGGAGTGATTCTGTGTTACTTTCAGAGACTATACTGGCTTCATTTACCGGTATGTAAACATCAAAGTGTCCATTCGAAAGATCACCACTAAATTTCAGTCTTCTCACCGGAAAAGTGTCATTTCCAAATTTTGCATAAAATTTGCCTTCAAAATAAACTTCAAATAAGAACTGAAAAATGTCTCCAGCAGCGAATAATTCACAGAATCCACCAAAAACATGAACCTGCGACATATCCACTAAGTAATCTTCGGAGCTTTCATAATTATTACCGTGTTTATCACATGACATAATAGAAAATTGATCCCAATGATTATAAACGTAATTAACTATGGTAGCACGAATTTCATTAAACATAGCTTCACTATTATACAATAAAAACGAAAGAGATCGGAAAAGACATTCACCATCACCTGTAATATTAACGACATGATGAGGAAGAATAGTTCCGTTCACATTGATGTGCTCCATCCTCAATGAGTTTTTAAAAAAGTAAGTTTTATAATAAAATCAAACAAAATAACAAATTAAACTTTTCTAATTACATTTGCAAGAAACAAATAATGTTATTTAAAAACCAAAAATTGAATAGCAAAACAGCTTGCCAACAAAATTTACACAGAGTAAGAAAAAAAGGGTCCGATCTGTAATACTGAAAGTTATTTGCGAATTATTTGACTTAAGAAAAGCCTCGAAGAATCATGTGAGAAACAAAAACAATATCAAATTTATAGTTCGCTATCGATCAAAAGTTGAGATGAAGTATTGAATACTGATTTGAATGGAGGAAAGCCTTCGAAAATAAGGGATTTGAACTTCAATGACAGATTTTAATTTCGCAGAAATTAATGGGTTTTAATTAATTTCTCCCGAACTAATTGAGATTTCGAAAAATCCTTTCTTAGTGGTTACTTTCGTAATCATGCGGACATGCTTGCCAAATTTCAAGTCTGAAGCTTCAGTGGTTTTGGCTGGGCGTTGATATATATATGTATATATATGTTTATATATATGTTATCTCAGGACATTGATTTTTATATATTAAGATAATACAGAACAAATTCCGGAGAATATTTTAAACTAAATACAAATATATTAAGATCAACTTTTCTCATCTCTAGTAACAAAATTACCTTTTTTGTCCATTCCAGTCATATTGCACAAAGGGGGGGGGGGGGGGGGGCTAAAACCGCAAAGCACGATGTAGTTCTGATTTTTTAATATGTTGTTTGGGTCAGTTAGGGTAGTGTAAATCTAAGTTTGCAGTTTTCAAAAACCTGTGCTTGCTGCGTAATTCACGAAAAATTGCAAAATTCGGACTTTGTTTTTGTAATTTCTTTCTTTATAACTCCTAAACTATCCAACTATTGATAGTAAATGTGAATAGCCATTTTAAAGCACATTATATTTTAAACAATTTAAGCTCAAGTAGCGTTCAGTATGACCTATAGTTTAGTAGATATCGTACTTCAAAAATTGGCCATTTTTGGCGAAAAATAAAAAAAGTATGCTTCGATCACATTCCACGCCTAATATGGACATGAATTGCCAGACCACAAACGAAGTCTGTAGATTCAATAGTTCTTTTACAATCGCAAAACAACAAATAATCGGAAAATTCCATTTTTGAAGAAATGAGACAAAACACTTTTCAAGACAATATGGAAGATCCTATTCTAAAAAAAGGGGGCAAAGAACGATACAATAAGACTCTAATGCGTGTGTTAATGCCTTTAACATTGATGAATTTTCGGCCGTATTTCATTTTTCAACTGGAAAGTTACATAAAGAGTTTTATTTTGAATGGAGAATAATTTTGGTATCAGACGAATTTGTTATGAGATTTATAACTATCTCAAGACGGACGATCAGAGAAGCAAATATAATAAGTGAAAATGAAAGTCCATTCATTCTTTTTGCAAAAGCAAATGAAACTGTCCAGGTTCATTATATCAAATGTAAAGCTTCAGCTGGAAACCTAGAATGAAAAATGTATCCCTATGTACACTTTAAGCGCAATATTGTCGAATGTTTATACTTATTGAAAAATCATTCAAGCAGAAAGTATGGAAAATAGGGATGCACCTAGAAACATTAACCAAAATGCTTCCACTTTTTCACTTAGCAAGTCTCGATTTCTACGCAAAAAGTACTCGCATTTATTTACAAGAAATGTGAAAAGCGGAATGAATTCAAAGGATTTTTATGTACACTGGAAGAAACTTCCACGGTTTTGCGAATCAATAAATTTTCGCCTAGTTTGTGAGCATACTTGTGTAATGAATGAACCGGTTCTAAGGAAACTAAAGGATAGCCTGAAAGAACTAATCCATAGTTGTAACATATTAAACATTTCAGCTGTGTGCTTTTTCGTTGATTCTAATGAATTATGTTCACGTTAAACTTTATTGGAGAACTGGAATGACTCAGGGACGTTTTTGCTGTCTTCAGACACATCAGAACGACTGCGTGCTAGCTCAATATGATTATATTTGACTTTTTAACATCAGAGTGCTCCCGAGACCCACGTGATAACAGGCCAGACAACTTCTCTCCCCCCCCCCCCCCGCTTCGTTACTCCACCAGTCGTCGATCTTTGAACTTGGCGCGAAACTTTGAAAGCAGTGCAGTTTGCAGGCACACAGTAGTGCTGCTTTCTCTGGTTGAAATAGATGAAATAGGAAAAATATGTAACTTCGGATGCACATTCTTGAACACAATACTGTTGGATTTATCTCTTCCTTTCCACGTACCGGAATGTAGAGGCAATTAAAATATATATATATATATAATAAGTCTTGTAAGTGTCTGAGTGTCTGCTGAGTGAAAGGGAGTTAGCGATTTGCGCTACCGAACAACCTGCATGAGAAGAAAAAAATCGGGTGCCTCATGGAATAAATTTTAAAGTTCGGAGGTAAGTACTTTTCTCAGATGAATAAATTAACATTTTATGCTTCATGCAGTTAAGGTTACTTAACTTTTCCTCCATTACACAAACAATTGTCAGTTTCCTTTCTGATATCTTTGTCTGTAATTTGTAATTTCAGCATACTGCTTTAATATTTGAAACGGTTAACTTGCAACTTTTTATTGCTTTATTTTTTCAACCTTGTGCACGCATTTATTCGAAATGGATTTTCCAAGCTGACAATATACATATGTCAAAATTTTCCGCGAATATACTTGTTGCTATCAGAAGCAACGTAACTTGGTGTTGATATTCAGTTAATATGTAAACAAGTTTATTGAAACAGGCTTTTAACTGAACTAATCTTATATTTTCGGTTTCGATTAAATTGTTTCATACGCTAGCATGTGTTATTTTGATCAAAAAACATTCCTTGATGGGCTTCCGTAGTTCTGAGGTAAGAAGATTAGCTTTGAACACCGGAGGTGGTGGGTTCGATACTCAAACATTTTCCCCCAACTACGCCCCTGCAATGTTATTCAAAAAAGCTGGTTCTGAGCGCAAATTAAAAAAAATATGTTTTTTTTTTTTTGGCACTGTTGTCTTTAAGTTTTATGATATTTATGTACAAATTGTGGTTGAGTTAACGGTATTCATGATTTCTGGGCTTGCGAAAGATTACTTTTTAGCAGTGGATACAATGTGTTTTTGCCAAATGCTCTATGCTTGTTTGTTATGCTTAAAAAAGGCAAAATGTCTTGAACTATATAATTTTTGAACTCCTTGGGGTTTTCTGTTAAAAAGCTTTCAGGAACTCTGAAACTGTAACATAAATTGAATTAGGGGCTGTCCATAAAGGATGTTGCAAAATTTTGAAAAATCCCCCCCCCCCCCCCTCCTTGTTACATGTAACGCTGTTCAACATGAGCACATTTTTATAAACACGCATGATGTCACACTTCTTGTTATCCTCTCCCTTCCCCCTATCACAAAAATGTCACACTGAATTCCTAAAAGAGCCTACTCAGCAAAATGTTGATCTAAATTTAACATATATGGAGTTTTAAGTATTGAAGAAAGTTGATAAAATGGTCATTCTATGAGAATTTTTTTGAAAAAGGTTACTTTGTCATCAATTAATGCTCTTTAAAATAATTTTTCAAAAGCCTAAAATGATTAACTATTAAAGCCCCTCCCACACACACAAGAATCATTAGCAGCAGAAAAAGCTGAAAATGGAAAAGTAGCCAAATTCCAAATAAAAAAAAAGGCTGCTTTGATATTGAATACATTTTTTTTTGATGTACAACATACAGTATTCATGATGTTGTATAATTCATTCTTTAATTAACGTTTTTCAAGTTGAATTCCTGTGTAACTTTTCGAGAGTGCCCACCGAAGGGGGGAGGGGTAGGAATCATAGTCTCATAATAATGATAGCTTTTCAACGGCTATAGTTATAAATAACTGTGCCCTTGAAATTTTAAGGGAGATGGGGGAGATGTTTTTGGGATATTTTTCTTGAAGTTTTCATAATTGAAGGAGGTAGGGCACCGTTTACTTTGGGGAATGGCACCCAAACATTTATGTCTTTTTAAAAGCATAAATTTGCTAAGCTAAGTTAACATTAATAATCTGGTATTATGTATTTTAATTTGATGTTATGTCTTTGAAACATATTGCAGTTATGTTTCTCGTTTACTTTAGTAAAAATGTTTATTTATATTTTAAAATTTCATTTTATTCTTATTCAAATACAATGGCAAAATTATTTTTTGTTTTGATGTAATTGTAAAATGAAAGTTCATTTATTTATTTGAATACTTCTTAAGACTCAATATTTCAATACAATATACGAGTAGTTAAAATGCGATTAGTGTTAAAAAAAATTTCAAATGAAAAATAAAACTATGTTTATTTATCACTTTGTTTTTACAAGATTGTAAAATAAAATCGTGTTTAGTTATTTGAATACTTTTTAAGACTTATAAATGTTTTTATGTGAAATACTATGAATTAAGCTCAGTGTATTTTTTAATGTATGATTATTGGTTCCTTTTTATGTTTTCAAATGAAAAAGTAGAAGTTTTAATACTACTAAAATAGTAGAAGACAATAATAAATAAACCAAATAGTTTAATTAAACCAAAATACTAATCAAAGCGCTCACTTCCCAATATCATTGTGGATCGACGAACGATGACGTCATTTGCTAGTTGGATGGCCTTTTTATCTCGAAGGCCTCGGTGCTCCTGAGGAAACGTTTTTCCAAATCGTGTAATAAACGACCCAAAATGACGAATTGCTCTCTAGGTTTGCACTTGAGGGCATTGAAGATAAAAACAACTAGAGAAATTGATTGAAACATTATCTGAACCACCGTCGAAAAAAGTACATCTCAACAGATCGGAATCGATGATGAAAAGGATGTGGATCTACTTTTTTATTTATTTATTTATTTATTTATTTATTTTTGCTGTTTTTGTCTCAAGCATTCAAAATATTTTCTTCCAGTAAAGTGCCAATGTCCAGTTAATTTGTATTCAGTTTTCAACCGAGGAAAAATCGAATAACTCTTAGATTCGTACTTTTTTTTCACGCAGTTAGTGGAAGTGATACCACATCTTCCGCGTGTC